>NC_053430.1:57802332-58102332 GCF_007990345.1 Gossypium hirsutum | reverse complement strand
TCTAGTAGTAATTTAATTCAAATTTTTTTTCTTAAACGATAATATTTAAAACTTCCTAATTATTCAGGTTTTCTTCTATCCGAATCCCAGACTCAAAGCCCACTCTCCTAGGCCCCAAATTCAGGGTGTTACATTATTGGTGGCACGATAGTCAATGCATATTTGCCACGAACCATCCTTTTTAGTTGCTAGCAAGACAAGAACCACACACAAACTTAGGCTTTCTCGAATGTAGCCTTTTTTCATTAACTCAGCTACATGTTTTTGCAACTGTAACAGCCAGAATTAGGGCCTAGTCGGAACGGCTAGTTGGAACGATGGTCTCGAGACCACAAATTTGAAGTCGGGAAAATTATTTTTATTATTATTATGAGGTTATAGTATTATTATATTAGAGCATGAAAAATTTGGGGAGTTAATTTTAATGTTTGTGAGCCCGATTGCGAAAAAGGACTAAATCGCATAAAAGGCAAAAGTTGCATTTTAGTTCCCAAATGTGACAATTAGCTAGAGAACTAAAATTTAGGACTTTTAAAGGGAAATTATACCCTTTTTAATTGTGTTGGCCGGCCATGAGATGAATTTTAAACAAATAGTCAAGGTTTAGGTAAGTGATGTCATGATTTGGTGATAAAATAATACCTAAAAGCCTAGCTATTATTTTTCTTCTTCCCCATCCTTTCTCTCCACCAAAAATATCAGAAAATATGTAGGTTTGAAAGCTTAAAATTTTTAGCAACTTATTCCTCTCATAATGTAAGTGATCTTGATGACTTTCTTGATGATTTTTACATTTTTGGCATGCTTGTATCACGGGCTTTCAAACGAGAGGACTATTTTGAAAAATGGTAATAAGTCTAGGAATTTACCATGAGAGAGTTTATGTTGTTTTCTGAAATTTTATGGAAGAAAATGAATCTTAAAAGAGTTCTAAAAAACTTTTGTGAAAGGTGTTAGCATGAAAACACCTAAAGGTGCTATTTTGTATAGGTTGCAAAATAGGTGGTAAGTGTGTGAAATAGTGAGAATTTGGGGTTGCTATAAGAGTAAAAAGAGTTCGGCTAGGCCTAAGATAAGAGGAAATTCGATAAAAATTGAATTTTGTGCATAAGGGTAAAATGGTCAAATTGCCAAAGTCTAGGGGCAAAATAGTCATTTTACCAAAAATATGAATTTATGATTACCTAATTGTAATTAGTGACTAAATTAGTGCATTTTTGCTATTATAGATCAAGATTTACCGAATCCGAACCTAGACCGGGGGAAAGCCACGCAAATCGACTAAACCGACTAGTCTAGCACATTTTGTAAACCGAGGTAAGTTGTACGTAAATGATACAACTACATTATTAATGTATGTATTCGAATTTTTATTGAATTGATATAGTATGAATTGCTAGATTGTGAACTAAGAATGCATATTAATGATTGAGATAGTAAAAAGATCTAGTTGGGACCCTAGGAAACAAACCGGATATTCATGCCATAACATTCGGATTACTTATGTGCCAGTGTAAGACATGTCTGGGACATGCATCGGCCAAATTATGAGTGCCAGTGTAAGACCATGTTTGGGACATGGCATCAGCATAGAGATGAGTGCTAGTATAGACCATGTCTAAACATGGCATCGGCCTCGATGATGATACCCAGTGTAAGACGTGTCTGGGACATGCATCGGCTGAAAGTTGTGCTAGTGTAAGACATGTCTGGGACATGAATCAGCAAGTATATGCGAGAGATAGTGTAAGACCATGTCTGGGACATGGCATCAGCCTCGATGATGTAGCCAGTGTAAGACCATGTCCGGAACATGGCATCGACAACTTATTTCATGTTTGAGGCTTATAGAATATCTGGTAGTATTCTGAAAGGTTCAACTTTAAGGGTTACGAAATTGATTTAATAAGGAAAGTATAATAATGTTGTGAGTGGTACAGGTACCTATTTGGTATGCATGAGTGATGGGCTCAAATTAGAAAACGTGACTTGAGTAGACGGTAATGGGTAATTCAAGTTTATGCTTATCTTTGAGTTATGAGCATAATGACTAATGGTGAAATTGTTGTTGTATATTTATTTATATACAACTTACTAAGCTTTATACTTACTCTCTTTCTTTTCCCTTTTCTTTCAGTGCCGCTTAATTAGCTCAAGGATCCCTTGAAGTCAGAAATATCAATCACATTGTCAGCCGTAATACTCGGTATAGTTGGATTTATATTTTTTATTATGGCATGTATAGGGCTAGACCTTATTAATTTGTGTCCTTGAGAATTGACCAAATGTGTTGGTCTAGAATATATTTTACTCTTTACATTGAGCCTTGAATGAGGGCTTTCATTTTGAGTCTATAAAAGATGCATCTTAATGGTTGAATGAATGTCTATTTTGCTTGTTTTGGTATTGGTTGGTATTGACATGAAAATAGGTACACTAGGGTGGCAAGGAGGCTTGGTAGATAGCCTCATATTGTTCACATGGGTAGACACACGGGCGTGTGTCTAAGCCGTGTGTGGCACACAGTCAGCCCCATGGGCGTGTGAGATGGCCGTATATCCCCTGCACCTAGAAATTTCAAGTTAGAATGCATGGAAGGATCACACGGGAAGAGACACGGCCGTTTGTCTCAGTCGTGTGGAGGGCACAGCCTAGTACACGGGCGTGTGTCTAAGCCGTGTGTGGCACACAGTCAGCCCCATGGGCGTGTGAGATGGCCGTATATCCCCTGCACCTAGAAATTTCAAGTCAGAATGCATGGAAGGATCACACGGGAAGAGACACGGCCGTTTGTCTCAGTCGTGTGGAGGGCACAGCCTAGTACACGGGCGTGTACCATGGTCGTGTGCTGCTGACGTCAGAAATAGAATACCCAGGTTTTTGCATACAGGCTGTGCCACAAGCGTGTTGAGGCCGTGTGAAAGGACACGGGCGTGTGTCAAAGCCGTGTGAAGTCTGCACTTGTTTTATGAAAAATTGTAAAAATTAAATTGGCCACACGGGTGTAGGACATGGGCGTGTCTCAAGCACACGGGCATGTGCCCTATACCTATACGGGCATATGGAGCCTTAAGGCATGAAGTTTTCTAAGTTTTTCTTAAGCCCTCGGTTTGATCCCGAATCACCTCGAATGTATGTTTTGGGCCTTGTAAGCCCAATTAAGGGGCAGATTGCTTGTGAAATGAAAAGTTTTAAATTGATCAAAATTTTATGGTCTGATTTCCTAAGATTGGTTGATGTTTAAGTTCGGTAGCACCTTAAACCCTATTTCGGCATTGGATACGGGTGAGGGGTGTTACATTTAGTGGCATCAGAGCTATGGTTTAGTCAGTTCTAGGACTAACCTATCTAGAGCACAAGTCTAGCTATACACGCCATAAAAATATATTGATAATATGACGATTCCTGACGATTATAAGTTGTGTTTTCATGTTGTAAATGGATCCTGATAGAACCACGGCGGATGACGTGAAAAGTAATGTGCCGGCTCCCGCAGAGGGGACCGCGCCAATAGAGAGTGGGCCTGTGAGTATGGGCCAAGGTGGAGGGGCTAGAGAAGCCTACCTCCGAATGATGGATGCTTGGTATTCGGAGTTTGTTCGTGCGAATCCGAACACTCCACCTCCCCCGATTCCTCAGTATACCCCGATAGCTTCGTAAGGTGCAGACATATTTATAAGGGAAAAGCCTCCGGTGGAAAAGATTTGGAAACAAGGGGCCTGTAACACCCCGATCCTGAGACCGTCACCGGAGTCGAACACGAGGTGTTAACAGACTTTTAAAAAAAAATTTCCTAGACACTGCCAATCTGAGTACTAGTTGCTTTAAAAATCATATCTTGAGTTAAAAAACTCGGAATCATGTTCCGTAAATTTTCCCTGAAACTATACTCATATTTACATCTACATATTTTTTTCTAGAATTTTTGGTTTGGCCAATTAGTACATTTTATTAGTCAAAGTCTCCCATGTTACAGGGATCGACTACACTGACCTTTGCACATTACGACTTGGATATCTCCCTGTACAGGGCTTCAATACTGATGCCGTTTGTTTCTATAGAAACTAGACTCAGATAGGAATCTATACATATATGGCTTGACTCCTAATTGTCTCTGGTTAATTTATAATGAATTTCCAAAGTCGGAACAGGAAATCCAGAAACCGTTCTGGCCCTGTCTCACGAGAACCTGAATATCTCTTAACATACTGTCCGTATGATTGTTTCGTTACTTTCCTATGAAAATAGATTCATCAAGGTTCGTTTACATAATTTATTCACTATTTAATTCCATTCGTACTATTTTTAGTGATTTTCCAAATCTACATCACTGCTGCTGTCAGCATCTGCCTTTAAGGTAGACTTTACCTATTTCATAGTTTCCATGATTCAACTAGCCCTTTTTGCATAAATAGCACAATTTATGATAGTGATTAACCATTCCCATGGCCAATCCTTGTCAAGCATATCCACACCAAATGATTATAACATTATACTCAAACATATATAAGCCATTTTCGCATGGCTATCCAAAATTATACAAGTCCAAAGGGTCCATGACCCACAACAAACGGGTAGTCCTATACATGCCATTTCGAAGTTCAACCAAAATTGTACCAAAAAGGGGGGGCTTTGATAGTGTGGGTGACTTCGACTTCAAAATCCCGAGTCCGATAGCTGGAGAACCAAAATCTATAAAACAGAGGATCAAAGAAACGGAGTAAGCAATTTATGCTTAGTAAGTTTTGAGCAAGGAATTCCAGCACAACAAAAGTATAGCATTCATGTAGCTAAACGAATAATTTCATATCCACAATTTTTCAATATCATACTTGCTTCACATTACCAACCCTTATGTACATACACAAAAGATCAACTTAGCCAAAGGCCGGTAGCTCGTTTATCAACTGAGCGAATACTTATTTGTAAGGGCTCAACTAAATTCAAGCACATACGAAACATACCTCAATGTTGGGATGTTTCTAGAGTATTTACTGAAATTTTTACAGCAAGATCATTCATTCCCAAATCACGTACCTTCAGAATTTAACCGGATATAGCTACTCGTTCAAATGCCTTCGGGACATAGCCCGGTTATAGTAACTCGCACAATTGCCTTCGGGACTTAACCCGAATTTAGTAACTCGCACAAATGCCTTCGGGCTTAGCCCGGAATTAGTATCTCGCACAAATGCCTTCGGATCTTAGTCCGGATATGGTCACTTAGCACAAAGCCTTCGGGACTTAGCCCGGACATCATTCAAATAACCATGCACATTTAACAATAAATCATGGCACATTCGTATTTCGTTTTCGTTAGCAAAACTCAACACAAGACATTTATCATTCTTGCAATTTCGACTCAATAGCCACACAAAGAGCATGATTTTAATTTGCTTAAAACATGATCTAATCAAATCATAATTTAAGCTCTTTTAATCAAGAACTTACCTCGGGTGTTGTCGAACGATTCCGATAGCTATTCGACCACTTTTTCCTTCCCTTTATCGGATTTAGTTCCCCTTTGCTCTTGAGCTTAATTAAACAAATAAATTGATTTAATCATTTGAGCATCGAAAAGAGGAACACAAGGCACTTAGCCCATATTTATACATTAGACATTAAAGTCACATATGTACGGAATCATGAATCAAACTCAACATTTTAGCTAATTTTCCCCCTTGGCCGAATTTTCTAAGCCAAGACAAAAGCATCAATATGCTTGCCTCTAACCGAATACATGCAACACCAATCTCCTTCCTATGGCCGAATATGCATGTCTATGTTGGGGCCGATTTCAACACTTAATACATTCTACAAGTATGGTCACTTGTATTGACTAAACACCCTTTTGTTTCAAGTTCAAAACTTGGCTAATACACACATATATACACTAGTAAAGCATCCTCTCCCTTTCCATCAATTTAACACATGCATTACTCATTAATATACAAAAATTATATTCGGCCTTAGCACACAACTTGCTAGCCGATTCTTCTCCATCTAGCAACCAATGCACATATGTGCTCACTCAAAAATGCTAAAAAGAAGATTCAAGAATCATCAATCCACCATCACATGCATCATTAACAAGCTTCATATTTAGCATGCAATGGCATTAACACAAAATCTACCTAGGCCGAATATCATCCCCATGACATAGCAAAGATTTGAACCATGGGCTAATTAGAACTCAAGCTAGCAACTAAAAACATGCATGAATCTCATGGAACAACCTCAAACATACCTTGATCTAGATACAAGTATGGCCAAACCTCCTCCTAATCCTCTTCCAAACCAAACATGAAGCAAGAACTCCTTCCTCCTTCCTTTGAATTTTCGGCCAAATGAAGATGAAAAAGGATGAACAAAATTTTCTCTTTTCTTTTCTTTAACTCACGGCAATGGGGGGGGGAGAAACAACCACACATTTTTTTTTCATCATATTCCCATCCATTATTTTATGCCCATGCTCCTTATTTTATTTTTTTCCACCCATGATGCACCAACACAACATGTCTATGACATGTCTTGCCCATCACACTTGGTCTACCATGCTTGTCATGGCCGGCCACTACTAATTAGGGGGGAATTTGACATGCAAGTCCCCCCTTTTTATTTCATGCACTAATAGGTCCTTATGCTTCGACCTATCACATTTCAAAAATGTCGCACATAAGTCCTATTGACTAAATTCACATGCAATCGACTAAATCGAAGCTTGAAATTTCACACATTCATAATTACATATTCTAGACAATAAATATCACATTCAAACATTTCGGTGACTCGGTTTAGCAATCCCGAAACCACTTCCCGACTAGGGTCAATTTTGGGCTAACTTAGATGATGACTCGGAGAAGGTAGAATTTTGGTTAGAGAATACCATAAGGGTGTTCGATGAATTATCATGCACACCTGAGGAATGCGTAAAGTGTGCAACATCACTCTTACGGGATTCAGCCTATCAGTGGTGGAACACCCTCATGTCAGTAGTGCCGAGAGAGAGAGTAACTTGGGAATTTTTCCAGGAAGAATTCAGAAAGAAGTACATTAGCCAGAGGTTCATGGGCCAGAAAAAGAAAGAATTTTTAGAGTTGAAACAGGGTAATAAGACTATGACAGAGTATGAGCGCGAGTTTGTGACACTCAGCAAGTATGCGCGGGACTCTGTATCCACTGGAGCTACCATGTGTAAGAGGTTTGAGGATGGCCTCAATGAAGATATTCGAGTGCTTGTGGGCATCCTGGAATTAAGAGAATTTGTGGTGCTTGTTGAGAGAGCATGCAAGGCAGAGGAACAGGTGAAAGAGAGGAGGAAAGCGGCCATTGAGTCGAGAGACTTAAAGAAAAGACAGATGGGGAAAGCAAATCAGTCCTTATCCAAAAGATCAAAAGAATTTACTACCCGATCGAATGCTTCAGTGGGGTATTCAAGGAGAAACAAGAATCAACAAAATATGGCATCTAAAGCCCAGACTATTTCGGTCGCTAGTGTTGGTATCACTCGGCCAAATAGGCAAGAGTGTCCGCAATGTGGGAGGCGTCACTTAGGCGAATGCCAAATAAATGAGAAGGGTTGTTTCAAGTGTGGTTCATTTGACCACTTTATCCGTGATTGTTCTAAGATGGACGAAAGAGGAAGAAAACAAGATATGAAAGCAAGTAGTGCTCCCTTGAAGAGTAGGCCACAAAAGAACCTCTGAAGTGGGACTAGTGGTAGAGACACGTTAAGAGATGCCACGGTGAGGTCTGAAGGTAGAGCGCCAGCGAAGACCTATGCTATATGTGCCCAAGAGGAGGCAAAGTCTCCTGACGTGATCATGGGTACCTTTTCTATCTATGATATAACTGTTGTTGCTTTAATTGACCCGGGATTCACCCACTCTTACATTTGTATAGAATTGATACCTCGTATGAATATGTTAGTAGAGTCCACTAAGTTTGTAATAAGAGTGTCCAACCCGTTAGGCAAGCATGTGTTAGTGGACCAAATATGTAGAAATTGTCCTTTGATGATTAGAGGCCATTTTTTTCGGCCAACTTGATGTTGTTGTCGTTTAATAAATTCGATGTAATTCTTGGGATGGATTGGCTGACCTCCCATGGTGTTGTAGTAGACTGTGGAAGAAAAGTAATTGAGTTAAGGCGTGAAAATAGGGATGTTCTTCGAGTTGGACCAGATGAGTTAGATAACCTACCTATGGTAATATCGTCATTAACTGCTGAGAAATATTTGAAAAAAAAGTATGAGGCTTATTTAGCTTTTGTACTGAATACTCAAGAGTCAGAGTTAATGATTGAATCAGTGCCGGTAGCCTGCGAGTTCACAAACGTGTTTCCAAAGGAATTACCTAGATTACCTCCAGTGAGAGAAGTCGAGTTTGAAATTGAATTGGTTCCTGGTACGACACCTATCTCGATCGCTCCTTATAGGATGGCTCCAATGAAGCTGAAAGAGTTGAAAGCACAGTTTAAAGATCTAACAGGCAAGGGTTTTATGAGACCGAGCTATTCTCCGTGGGGCACTCTAGCATTCTTTGTGAAAAAGAAAGATGGGACGATGAGATTATGCATCGACTATAGGCAGTTCAATAAAGTAACAGTGAAGAAAAAATATCCTTTACCAAGGATTGATGATTTTTTTGATCAATTGAAGGGAGCTACCGTGTTTTCTAAGATCGATCTAAGGTCTGGCTATTATCAGTTAAGGGTTAAAGAGTGAGATGTGTCGAAGATTGCGTTTCGGACAAGATATGGGCATTATGAGTTTCTTGCCATGCCCTTTGGTTTGACTAATGCCCCGGCGGTATTTATGGATTTGATGAACCGCATATTCAGACTCTATCTGGATAAGTTTATTGCCATCTTCATCGATGATATATTGATCTATTTGCGTAATGAGGGCGAGCACACGGAGCATTTGAGGGTTTTGTTACAAACCTTGAGAGATAAAAGATTATATGCCAAGTTCAGCAATAGTGGATTTTGGCTTAAAGAGGTCGGGTTTCTAGGATATATTGTACTGGGTGATGGAATCCGAGTTGATCCAAATAAGATCTCCGCTATTGTGAAATGGAAACTACCGAGGAATGTAATAGAGGTTCGAAGCTTTTTGGGTTTAGCCGGATACTACAGACAGTCTATAAATGGATTTTCTATGATAGCTACCCCGATGACTAGGCTACTGCAAAAGGATGTCAAGTTTGAATGGACAGAAAAGTGTCAACAAAGTTTGAGAGATTAAAGGTTAGTGCAACCAGAGTCAGGCAAGGAATTTGTGATTTTTAGCAACGCCTCCTTAAATAGGTTGGGGTGTGTGCTCATGTAAGAAGGCAAGGTTATAGCCTATGCCTCGAGACAGCTAAAACCACACGAGAGAAATTATCCGACCCATGATTTGGAGCTAGCCACTATGGTGTTCGCGTTGAAGATTTGGAGACATCATTTGTATGGAGAGAAATGTAGGGTATTCACCGACCACAAGAGCTTAAAGTACTTATGACTCAAAAGGAGTTGAATTTGAGGCAACGCTGATGGTTAGAGCTATTAAAGGATTATGAATTGATTATCGACTCCGGGAAAGGCGAATATAGTAGCTGATGCCTTGAGTAGGAAGTCGTTGTTTGCCTTAAGAGCCTTAAATACTCAGTTGACTATATCTAATGATGTTCGATCCTAGCAGAGATGAGAGCTAGACCGACTTTTCTTCATGAAATCCGTGAACCTCAGAAAGTTGATGAGAAATTGCAAGCCAAGAGAACTCAGTGTGAGTCAGAGATTGAATTAGATTTTTGTATTAATACCGATGGTTGTATAATATTCAAAGATAGAATTTGTGTACCGAAGAACGATGAGCTAATTCAGAAGATTCTGAGAGAGGCACATGGTGGTTGTTTATCCATCCACCCGGGTAGTGTAAAAATGTACAACGACCTTAAGAGAATGTACTGGTGGTCGAGTATGAAACGAGACATTTCAGAGTTCGTTTTCAAATGTCTAGTGTGTCAACAAGTAAAGGCTGAACATCAAGTACCTTCGGGTTTACTTTAGCCTATTATGGTTCCCGAGTGGAAATGGGATCGTATCACTATGGACTTCGTGACCAGTTTTCCACTAACCCCGAAAAAGAAAGTTGCAGTAAGGGTTATTGTCGATAGATTAACTAAGTCGGCACACTTCGTACCAGTGCGTACCAATTACTCCCTCGAGAAATTAGCAGACTTGTATATTTTCGAGATCGTAAGGCTTCATGGAGTGCCATTGTCGATTGTGTCAAACAGAGATCCAAGGTTTACCTCGAGGTTTTGGAAAAAGTTACTAGAGGCTTTGGGAACTAAATTGAGTTTTAGCACGGCATTCCATCCGCAAACTGACGGACAGTCGGAAAGAGTAATACAGATCTTAGAGGACATGTTGACATGTTGTGTTCTCGAACTTCAAGGAAGTTGGGAAAAGTACTTTCCATTGGTTGAATTCGCCTACAAAAACAGTTATCAGTCAAGTTTAAAAATGGCGCCTTATGAGGCTTTGTACGGGCAAAAGTGTCAAACGCCCTTATACTGGACTAAGTTGATAGAGAATCAGATTCACGGGGCCGATTTGGTCAAAAAGGCTGAGGAGAAAGTTAAAGTGAATCGTGACTGCCTAAAAGCCACCACGGGTAGACAAAAATCCTACTCGGGTTTGATAAAGTATTTTTGAAAGTTTCCCCGTGGAGGAAAGTCCTCAGGTTTGGAAAAATGGGGAAGTTGAGTCCTCGTTTCATAGGACCTTATGAGGTTACCGAGAGAGTAGGGCCTGTTGCCTACCATTTGGGATTGCCGCCAGAGTTAGAAAAGATTCACGATATGTTTCATGTCTCCATGTTACGCTAGTACAGATCAGACCCTTCGCATGTAATTGCGCCAACTGAAGTTGAGATTCTTCCGGATATGACTTATGGTGAGGAGCTTGTTAAGATTTTAGCTCAAGAGGTCAAACAGTTAAGAAATAAATACCACTTGTGAAGGTTTTGTGGCATAAACATGGGGTCGAGGAAGCCGCATGGGAACCCGAGGAGTCTCTGAGAGAGCAGTACCCAAACTTATTCACTGGTAAGATTTTCGAGGACGAAAATCCCTAAATGGGGAGAAATGTAACATCCCAAATTAGGGCCTAGTCGGAACGGTGGTCTCGGGACCACAAATCCAAAGTTGGGAAAATTATTTTTATTATTATTATGAGGTTATTGTATGATTACATTAGAGCATGAAAAATTTAGGGAGTTAATTTTAATGTTTGTGAGCTCGATTGCGAAAAAGGACTAAATCGCATAAAAGGAAAAAGTTGTATTTTAGTACCCAAATGTGTCAATTAGCTAGAGAACTAAAATTGAGGGCTTTTAAAGGGCAATTATACCATTTTTAATTGTGTTGGCCGGCCATGAGATGAATTTTAAACAAATAGTCAATAAATTAAAATTGAGGGCTTTTAAAGGGCAATTATACCCTTTTTAATTGTGTTGGCCGGCCATAAGATGAAATTTAAACAAACAGCCAAGGTTTAGGTAAGTGATGTCATGATTTGATGATAAAATAATACCTAAAAGCCTAGCTATTATTTTTCTTCTTCCCCATCCTTCCTCTCCACTAAAAATATCAGAAAATATGGAGGTTTGAAAGATGAAAATTTGTAGCAACTTATTCCTCTCATAATGTAAGTGATCTTGATGATTTTCTTGATGATTTTTACATTTTTGGCATGCTTGTATTATTGGCTTTCAAATGAGAGGACTATTTTGAAAAATGGTGATAAGTCTAGGGATTTACCATGAGAGAGTTTATGTTGTTTTTTGAAATTTTATGGAAGAAAATGAATCTTAGAAGAGTTCTAAACAACTTTTTTGAAAGGTGTTAGCATGAAAACACCTAAAGGGGCTATTTTACATAGGTTGCAAAATAGGTGGTAAGTGTGTGAAATAGTGAGAATTTGGGGTTGCTATAAAGTAAAAAGAGTTCGGCTAGGCCTAAGATAAGAGGAAATTCGATAAAAATTGAATTTTGTGCATAAGGGTAAAATGGTCAAATTGCCAAAGTCTAGGGGCAAAATAGTCATTTTACCAAAAATATGAATTTATGATTGCCTAATTGTAATTAGTGACTAAATTAGTGCACTTTTGCTATTATAGATCAAGATTTACCGAATCCGAACCTAGACCGAGGGAAAGCCAAGCAAATCGACTAAACCGACTAGTCTAGTACATTTTGTAAACCGAGGTAAGTTGTATGTAAATGATACAACTACATTATTAATGTATGTATTCGAATTTTTATTGAATTGATATAGTATGAATTGCTAGATTGTGAACTAAGAATGCATATTAATGATTGAGATAGTAAAAAGATCTAGTTGGGACCCTAGGAAACATATAGGATATTAATGCCATAACATTCGAATTACTTATGTGCCAGTGTAAGACATGTCTGGGACATGCATTGGCCACATTATGAGTGCCAGTGTAAGACCATGTCTGGGACATGGCATCGGGGTAGAGATGAGTGCTAGTATAAGACCATGTCTAAGACATGGCATCAACCTCGATGATGATAGCCAGTGTAAGATGTGTCTGGGACATGCATCGGCTGAGAGTTGTGCTAGTGTAAGACATGTCTAGGACATGGCATCGGCCTCGATGATGATATCTAATGTAAGACCATGTCTGGGACATGGCATCGGTAACTTATCCCATGTTTGAGGCTTATAGAATATCCGGTAGTATTCCGAAAGGTTCAACTTTAAAGGTTACGAAAGTGATTTAATAAGGAAAGTATAATAATGTTGTGATTGGTACAGGTACCTATTTGGTATGCATGAGTGATGGGCCCAAATTAGAGAATGTGACTTGAGTAGGCGATAATGAGTAATTCAAGTTTATGCTTATCTTTAAGTTATGAGCATGATGACTAATGGTGAAATTGTTGTTGTATATTTATTTATATGCAACTTACTAAGCTTTATGCTTACTCTCTTTCTTTTCCCTTTTCTTTCAATGCCGCTTAATTAGCTCAAGGATCCCTTAAAGTCAGAAATATCGATCACATTGTCAGCCGTAATACTCGGTATAGTTGGATTTATATTTTTTATTATAGCATGTATAGGGCTAGACCTTATTAATTTGTGTCCTTGAGAATTGACCAAATATGTTGGTCTAGAATAGATTCTACTCTTTATATTGAGCCTTGAATGAGGGCTTTCATTTTGAGTCTATGAAAGATGCATCTTCATGGTTGAATGAATGTCTATTATGCTTGTTTTGGTATTGGTTGGTATTGAAATGAATATAGGTACACTAGGGTGGCAAGGAGGCTTGGTAGATAGCCTCATATTGTCCACACGAATAGACATACGGGCATGTGTGTAAGCCGTGTGTGGCACACGGTCAACCCGATAGGCGTGTGAGAAGGCCATGTGTCCCCTGGACCTAGAAATTTTAAGTCAGAATACATGGTAAAGATCATACAGACAAAGACACATCCTTGTGTCTCAGCCATGTGGAGGGCACGGCCTAGTACACGGGCGTGTACCATGGTCATGTGATGTTGACGTCAGAAACAGAATACCCAGGTTTTTGCACACGAGCTGCGCCACGGGTGTGTTGAGGCCGTATAAAAGGACACGGGTATGTGTTCAGGCCGTGTGAAGTCTACACTTGTTTTATGAAAAATTGTAAAAATTAAATTGGCCTCATGGGTGCAGGACATGGGCGTGTCCCAAGCACACGGGCGTGTGCCCTATACCCACATGAGCGTGTGGATCCTTAAGGCATGAAATTTTCTAAGTTTTTCTTAAGCCCTCAGTTTGATCCCGAATCACCTCGAATGTATGTTTTAGGCCTCGTAAGCCCAATTAAGGGACAGATTGCTTATGAAATGGAAAGTTTTAAATTGATCAAGATTTTATGGTCTGATTTCCTAAGATTGGTTGATGTTTAAGTTCGATAGCACCTCAAACCCTGTTCCGGCGTTGGATACAGGCGAGGGGTGTTACAACAACTCCTTCATTTCCTCGGGGTTACTCCGATAAGCCGGTTGATTCGAAATAGCTGCACCAAGCACAAAGTAAATTTGGTGCTTGATGCCTCATATGGGAGGCAAATCGCTTGGCACTTCCTCCGGGAATATATATTCAAATTCTTGTAACAAAGATACAATAGGAGATTGCAAAGATTTTTCAATTTCGTTAGTATCCAAAAGGCATTCTTTGTACATAAGTACAAGAATGAGTTGTTTCGCCAAAAATAACTTTCGGATTTATCACTTCCTTGCAAAGACACTCATTTTTTCATTCTCACTCTCATTCTTTTTTTCTTTTATCGCTTTCAATTTTAAATTACTTTTCTCACTTTTCCCTTTTTTTCCACTTTATTTTCTTTTCTTTTTCATTCTTTTTTTCTTGATCTTTTTCTTTTGACTTTTCTATAGATTGCTTCATCTTGAGCTGGCCTTCATAGACTTGCTTCAATGTAAGAGGGGCTAGAGTGATGTTCCTTCTAAGATGCTTGAACGAGTATCTATTCATGTAACCGTCATGGACAACTCGATGGCCAAATTGCCAAGGACGACCCAACAGAAGGTGTCCCACATGCATCGGCACAACATCACAAATCACCTCATCATGGTACTTGCCTATCAAAAATGCCACCTTCGTTTGCTTGGTTACTTTGAGTTCACCACTATCATTTAACCTCTGCAACTTGTAAGGATTTGGATGCTTCGTCATGGCTAAGCCGAGTCTTTCAATGAGCATGGTACTCGCGACGTTGGTACAATTCCCTCCGTCGATTATCAAACTGCACACTTTGCCTTGAACGTGGAAGCGAGTGTGAAAAATGTTTTCTCATTGTTGTTCATCTTCGACTCCTTGGATGTTTAAACTTCGTTTTACAACGAGAATTTCTCCTTCAACGGGCATCTCAAGTTCTTATTCTTCGTCGATGGGGATTTCAAGTTCTTCCTCCTTTTCATCTTCAGACTCAATTTCACCATTTGGTCAAACCACCATCACCCGACGATTAAGACATTGACTAGCAATGTGTCCCCTCCCTTGACACTTGAAACACTTAATATATTGAGAACAATTGGAAGCAGGTTCGTTCTTGTTCTTACTTTCCTCGCCACTTGGTTGATTGGATTTAGTGGCTATGACAGGTTCCTTAGAATGAATGGGAGCTTTGCTAGGCCCTTAACTCCACTTGTTAGTAGAAAAGGATGGATAAGCTCGATTGGCTCCTTTCTGCTTCAATTGTTTCTCGACTTTTATGGCCATATGGACCATTTCAATCACTTCAACATAGTGCTGAAGTTCTACTATAATGGCGATGTCTCAATTCAAGCCCACTAGAAATCTCGCCATCGTCGCTTCACGATTTTCCTTCACGTCGGCTCATATCATAGCAACCTCCATTTTTTTGTAATAATCTTCGATGCTCCGATTGCCTTGAGTGAGATTTTGCAGCTGTTGGTACAAATCTCGATGATAGTATGAGGGAACGAAGTGTTTCCGCATGACAGCCTTCATTTTGGCCTAAGTCAGAATAGGTCTTTCTTCGTTCCTCCTTCGGCTTGTCATGAGTTGATCCCACCATACAATTGCATAATCGAAAAATTATATGGTCGCGAGCTTTACCTTTTTGCTCTCTGAGTAGTTATGGCACTCGAAGACAAGCTCTATTTTCTTCTCCCACTCCAAATATGCTTTCGAATCATTTTTGCCTTGGAATGGCAATATAGACATTTTAATGTTCTTGAGGTTATCGTCGATTCGATCTCTTTCTTGATGACCTTGGTTTCGTTGACTTTGATTCCACACACTTCGAGTAGATAAGTGGTCGCTCTCTTGATCACTTGACTCATAAAGCTCCTCCCGATTTTGATTAGGTTACCCACGTCCTCGCCTTACAACCTCTGGGGTTCTTTCACGTTGTTCCCGTGCCTCGACTCAGAATAGTCTATCCTCGATGGGCTCGAGCTTTCGATCAAAAATCCTCTCCATTTCATGCATGAGGGATTGTAAAGTTAATTCAGGAACTCCTTGCAAACGGGTCGTAATCCACCTCCGTCCATTTGATTCCTTTCCAGACTTCTAAACATAGAATTTTAATCACTCAACAAATCCTCACACTTCTCTCACAAAGAAAAGTTCACACAATTTGGCTTTTTTTCTCTCAGGTAATCTCACTGCACTCTTGCCTTTTTCCGCTCAAGTTCGCCTCTCGAAGTTCTCCAAGGACTACTTAAATGAATCAACTCCCATTGTAAGTCGGTTTGCAAAAGTGATGTTGGTTTGGGTGAGGGATTGATGTTGGGACAATGGGTAGGTTAAGAAACAAAATGGAAGGGTTTAAGTGTGGCCGTTTGGTATAAGAAAAGATTGAAAAGATTCTGGGCAGAAAGAATTGATGTAATTGAACTTCACTTTTTTTTAATATTTCGTAATTCTTTTTTTTAACTATTTTCGAATTTGTCACTTCAATATATATTCTTTTCATATTTTTTGAATTTTTTTTGCTACTTGCATTCCAAGGAATATCAAAAACGTCAATTTTTAACTCGATTTAACCAGCTCTGATACCAAATGATACGCACTTGCCTCGATTAAGAATTGAGTCGTAAAGTTTTCCCGATCGTTAAATTAGGGTAAACTTAAAATGGTTTGCAATTAGGCTTGAAATTAAAGAAGAAAGTTCAATGGAAGGGCTGAAGTTGGCTAGGATAACAAGAATATGGTTCGGCTAAGGTTCAAGAGTGAGCTAACACAATAACCGTGTGTTAACCCAAAACTTATAAGAAACTTAGGAAAGAAAAGAATGAAAATGGAATGATAGGTGAATAGGATAATGACCGAGACCCTCTATCTATGCGAGATAGGAACCTTCGGTATAGTGAACGTCATACTTTGGGACAAAGTGATAAGTTCGGAAATAAAGACGGATTGACGCCACAAGGGTTTCTTGATAAGTCGGATCAATCTTTGGAGAAAGATGAGAGTTGAACATGCTCACAATATATCTTAAAGTTAATAAAATGTTCATTAACCTTTTACAAGAGAAAAACATCTCATATTTATAGCTTAAACAATGGGTAGCCGAATTGCTATATGGGATGCTGAATGGACGACTAAATTAAGCTAGAAAGGGGCTGGAAGCTTCCTTGTAGCTTTCTGGACATCCCTAGAATCTTTCTAGCTTGGAAAACATGAATGGACACCTTCTAGATGATGATTGTTCAGCTGAACATTGATGGAGTTGTTCGGGAAGCTGAATGGTGATGTCCATGTTCGGCCAAGGTGATTAAAATCAGCTTGAATGCTCCTTAAATGTGCTGCTTGGTTGAGCTAAAAGGACTTGGCTTTAATGAGTATTTTTTTAGCACTCCAACAGCCCTTTAAGTGTGAAAATATAGAACCAATCAGCCACAAGTGTGAATAGAACTTTTAGCAAATGTGAACACAAGAGATGCTGCTTGAGGAGTTGGTCAGCCATCCTTAGGGAGAGAAAACAACCCGATCTTTGGCCCTTGGTGTCCACGAAGGGGTGCATTTGTTGGCTACCAAATCCATGTCGTCCCATGCAGGTTCCTGAACAAATTAAATGGCAGCAAATTAATTAAATTAAGACACCATTAATTCGGCTAAGACAAATTAATTAGCAGCAGCTATTTGTCCTACACTAGACACATTAAATTTATGTCCTAAACTAGACACATTAAAATTATGTTCTAAACTAGACACATTAAAATTATATTAATATAAGACATATTTAATACTTCAAATTAAAATGTCCAGATTTAAGACACATTAAATTAATTCATTATTTGAGCTGAAATTTAACTAATTAACTAACACAACTAATTAAATTTATTCCAACAACATAAATTCATTAAGTAAAATAGATTGAAACCAGGTCAATGAGCTAGCTTTGTGTCGAATTGAGCTCCTTCAGCTGAAACGAACTAAGTCAGCTTGTAGAACGTTACAAAATGAGCTTGTTGAGTTGGTCACTTTTTGATAAACACTTCTTCTTTCCAAGCTCAATCTATGTAGCTTGAAATAGCCTCTTGGATCCTCTTTGCTCGAGCTCGAGTGATTGGTCCCAATGGCAGCTCCAAGGGTTCGGCAACTAACTCCTTGGCCAAGCTCATATCACCAATGATCCTCAACTCAACAATGTTTTTATAGTCTCCTATTGTCTAATATATGGCATGTACCTAGGTTGAGTCAATTTTTTCCTAAGGCGTGATCATGTTCATATTTGTAGTTAGAAATGGTAACTTGGAAATGATCAAATGGTTGGTTTGTATATTTGAGTTTGGCACTTAGTTGGAATGCATAAGATGTTACAATAATTGTAACTTATATGTGTATGTATATTTCAATTGGTGGATGTTTAGAAATTGGCATAGGTATCTAAATTAGAATGTATATGTATGTAATAATAATGTATGTATGATGAGTTGTGATAGGAATGAACATTTGGGAATGGTATTTTTGGCCAAAAGAGTGAATGATTGTATTGAAATTGCTTCCTAGGTGATGCAAGTTAGTGCCATTTTGGACCATTTGCAAACAAACGGTCATATCACGATGTGGAGCCCTTATCGTCTCAATGAGGAACCTTTGAAATCGTGACATCAACCTGATATTTTGTAAACTTTATAATTTAGTCCTAATTTGACATTGGGTTAGCAAAGGATCTTTCATAAGGTCGTATAAGACCCAAAAATGATTATGTATCATATTATGATCATGTAATATATTTATTTGCATGTTTAAATGGTTACATTATGAATTTAACTGATTGTAGTTGCTCCGAAAATGGATATGGCATCTCGTAGCTCGGACAAGGCGACTGAGTCGAGTATGGGGTGTTACACATAATTTCTACTTTGCATAAAGTAGAATACTTGTTTTAATATGAAATCCTTTATAATCTTATTGACCAATTTTTAAGTACTCTACTTAATAGTTTCAATAAATTAGATTATACCTAGTAAAATATGTAAAACACATTTTTACATTATTTTAATTGGATCCTTTACACATTGTGTGTCTTATTTTATTCATGTCAAATTAAATTAATTATAAGAAAATTTATACAATTAATTTGACTTGTCTAACATTGTAAATATAATCCCAACATTTTTCGATTTTGATCATTCCAACCATATAGTGTGACCTTGTAGATTCTTGTAATGTTGGCATTAATATTAAAGCACTTCTATAATAAAAGCAATGAGTGACATCTAAAAATGCATCATTTCTACCCAAGTTAAGGGAAAGCATGGTTTGACATAACCTTTTTTGTGACAATATTATCAGTATATCCTTTTATCCTTGATATCTAGCTTCAGCACAGGTCATGGAATAGTCACACTTGTATAGCGCAATCTCTTGTTTCTTGATTTTATGTGTAGATTAAGATAAACAAATAAGTGTGATATCTCCTATAGACTCATTTGAGCATGACTATGCATTTCTATTCTCACTCGATCAAGAGGCTTGAGAGATTGTTCACATTATGTAGGAGGGGAAAATCCTATCTTAATCACTCACATCCCACTACATAAACTGTGGCACACCCACTATCAGTCTTTATAGTACAACCATTTACGGAAGATGTTTGACTGTGTCAAAGCATACGACTCGCGATTTTAGAACAATGATGATCTCAAGTCTAAGGATCATACATACAATTATCACTATAAGAAATGTTATGACTATTACATATTAATCCAAGAAACATTCTCATGGCAGGTCAGTCCAGTATATTTTTCACTGACATATACTTATGTGTTGATTTGATATCACATATCCATAACAACACTTGTTATCAATCAAGCACATATTAGTCTCAATGTATTATTATTGTCCAAGCCCACAATAACACTTGAATAAGGATATTTAAAAATGATCATATCATTCTTTGGACATTATCATTATATAATTTATTTACACAGAAATAAGTACTGAAAATAATAGTGGCAATATCTTTATTAATAAACTAGGTAAAAATATGTTACTACAATCATCATGCGATTAGTATTTTTGCGGAGACTCCAACAATAATAAGATTCTCTCAATGATTTTTGTTACCAATTTGCCAACTTAAACATGGCAAGCTTTTTGAGCAAATAGCATGACTACTGGTTGCCACTGGTCCAAGCACTGGTTTAGGCACTGCTCAAAAGCAACAAATTAGAGTAATAGATCACATTATCACTATCCATAAGGAATGTGTTTTCTCGCCATAAACAAGAGATGACTTAGAGATTAAATTAATTTCATCAAATTATTATTTAATTAAATTTGAATTAAAAAATATAAGTTTGAAGTGAAAATTAAATTTAGTCATCACAGTTTCATAAAATAAAGTAATTAAATTTATTTACTCATGAATTCTAATATGGTAAAGTCATTATAATTTTAATAAGATTATAATTGGGTTGAAAAATAATTTAATTAAGTTTATTTATTTAATTAAATAATATTTTTGGTATAGAAATTCTTTTATTGACTTTAATAAATTATATGAATTGACTTAAATACTAGATAACAGATAATTATACACAATACTTGAACGGCCAAACGAAGCCCAATTATATGTAACGTACAACTACCCTAGGTATACCAAAAGAAGTGGCCGCCCGCCTTAGTGTACACTTAATGGGAGTATTTTTTTCTATTAAAATATTATTATTCAGTCACACCTAATTTAAATGAGACTTGTTAAAATCTCTGTAAATAGAGACTATGGCTAGATCAAATTACACCATATTAAATGTAGAAAATATGAAATTTATTGTAGACCAAATAAAATCTATTTTCGTGAGAACTTGTTTTTGTTTCTAGACCATAGAGAAAGTTTTTTATATTCTATCAATTAAAGTTTTCATTATGTTCATCGATTTGCAAATAGAGCCTACACTCTATTAATAACACAAATAGATTGGGTGGCTGAAAGTTAATATTTGAATAAATTTATCTATTTAATAACACAAATACAAATTCGGTATAAAAGGGTATTGCTATAAATATTACAACGGTTTAGTTTTAGAAAAGAAATGTAAAACTTTAACGAGACAAAAAAAACCTTAGATTTAAATTAAAAAACTTTGAACACTTTGTTTTATGATTTGGATATGTTTATATATATTTATTGATAAAAATGATTTGTAATTATTATTGAATCTTCATAAACCATGCAAGTTTAATTTAAACATAATTATTATTGAATCTTTATAAACCATGCAAGTTTGATTTAAACAACATTAATATGTTGCGGAATGAATATTTTATAAAAGAAAATTTTTTATTTAAATAAATGTTATAACATCTCCCCCATTCGTATTGATTATCAGATGAGTAAGGGGCATTACTCCAATGAACTCCCAAATCTGAGATAAGGAATTGTTAGGATTAAATGAATCAAGTTGAAATCGAAATAAGAATAGGAAACAATCAAACCGAATTCGTACTTGAAGTAGGATTTCGAGAATTGACTCCTTAAACAACCTACAAATTCGAAGAAGTAAACCAATATGATAATTAACTTGAACAAAGAGAAAAAGAAAGAAAGAAAACAATTAAGATGCGCTGACTAGGGAATAAAAGCTTCAATCAACTTGCAGAAGAATGAGTAAGAGTCGAATTGGGTTTCTTGGACTCTAAGAAGGATACCGGATTCGCCTAAAATTGATTCTTGAAATTTGAAATTAGAATCAACAAGTTAGAATACACTCAGGGATAAATTAGCAACAAAGAAATTGAGTTTAGATGAATAATGGAGTGAAAGAACAAATGGAATTGTGGAATAGGGAATAGGTTGTACAATTGAATCCCTTAAAAGAAATTTTTTTTAATAAATTTCATTAATAGTTCTAATCAATCCACTAAGACGTTCTTAAAAAATTGAATAACTCACATAAAACATCTTCAACATTATTGATTTGAAAAATCTTCTAAAAAATAACAAGAAACAAATCTCGCAAACAAAGAAACTTTAAGAGTGTTTTATTGAATGAAAAATAAAATAAAGGTTACATATAAGAAGCCGACCCGCCTTTACTTAAATAAACAAACTAAATTAATGAAAAATAACTCCTAATTGAATAAAAACCCTAAAAAGTTAGTTGCTAAAAAGAATTCTTGATGAATCCCGCCTTTGAGCAAGACACATAAAACTTCTAATGACTTTAAAAAAAAATCTCTTAAAATTCAAAATAACTAAATACCTTATTTATATACAAAATTCAAATTAAGCCTTACAATTTAACCTAATATCATTTAAAAGTTAAAAAAAAAAAAGCAAAAGTCGTAATTCACATTTTAATCCCGTCATAAAAAATTTGCTCAATGTAATTTTTTTCTAAAACAATCATATCTTGAGGTCTAAAATGCAAAATAAGGTGATTGAAAATGCATTTAAAAACTAAGAAATAGTTATTCGATTAATATTAAGATATCTCAATTTAAAAATATCTAGATCATATTCAATAATACATCACAAGTTGACTGATCTTCCAAACCTGGTAAACTTCTATGCAGTCAGATTGATTTGTAAGACAAAAGAAACATTTTGGTAGAAATTAAAAAAAAAATCTCGTATCACAGCCTGTGACTCACCATAAACCTCAATAATATCTCAAGTTTTACAGTTACACCTCTGACCATGCCAATCTTATGAACACCGTACACCTAAAAAGATCATAAATTCTGGCCAATATTATACCCTTGTAATTTATTTTTGCTTATTTGTAATATGTTATTTTCAATACTAGACATCAAACTCAGATTTTTTTAGAGTAATGTTATTTTCTGTTAAAAGAAGTAAATTTTAATAGAATAAGTTGCCAAAGGCGGCTTTTATTCCTATTAAAAAAATTGCATGAGAACTTCAAAAAGGTAGAAATATGATTTTCTAGAAGTTTCCTTGTAAATTATCTATATAACCCAACAAACTTATTAGTTTTTTTTCATAAATTTGATAACTCTTCTCCCAACCGAATTAGTTTTGTTTTTGTGGGTACATGATGAGAGTTGATAATTAGTTTGTAGCACCAACTCTGAGATAGATTCTATTATTCGGTCGGTTCCTGAAATTAGATCAGTTCATTCAATTTTGGATCCAATCTGTAGGAATCTATTTGCGGGCTCAAGCAAACAATATTTACTCAACTCGAAACAAAGCAGCAGGATGATTTTAAAGACATTGTTCACTTTTACAATCCAAAACCGAGAGTGATATGTACGTTTCATTCCAAGTTTTTTCCAACATTTTTAGGATTATATCTTATAATCATGTACCCAAGTACAAGTGAAACACATCAAACATTAATATTTTAAGAGAAATGGATATTATAGTAGATCCAACATACCAAATCAAGATTCTTGAAATTATCAAATGGAAATCATAAAATCAACCCGGAAAAACTAGTGACCAGACACTTGGTAATGAGCAAACAAATGTCATTCAGGAAAACCAACAAAGCAAGTATTTGAAGCTGCGTGTTGGCACTTAAGGTCTAGGGTTCAAACCCTGGCAAAAACACTACCGTAACCCAAAAAAAAAAAACATTCAGTTGGAAAAAGAAAAGAAAAAATGTTGTCAAAATCTTTAACATGGGATGGGAGATACTATGATAGAATAATAGTAACAGTAACAAAGCAGCTTCTCATATATGCATGGAAGCCTATGTCTCGAACAAGTGCAAGTAAAATATATAACAATTATAACCCTAGGCGAATCAATGCAACCAAGCAAACCAAGCTGCTTAAACATTTACATTTGCTCTTAAGACTTAAAAATATAAGGACCATGGCATTGCAAAAATGAGCACCCTAATCGAACGAAAAAGGAACAGAATGAAGAAAATTTGAAAGAAAAATAGACCAAGAATCATACACTAGCTTTTTCCAGTTCCGTGCCTCTTATAAGCCTGATCAGACTCCTCTGTGTAGCTGCGAACTCCAGTTTGTGCCATCTCTTGATTGCTTGTATATTGGATATCTTTCTCCTAGATGACAGGTGGAAAAGAAAAAGACAGGTTAGATCAATGAAGCAAATAGTTTAATGACTCATGTCTAAGCCTTTGCTAAAATGGGAGGGGAATAACTGAAGACAGAAATAGAAAAACAACTTAGTTAATACTTAATCCGACCAAATGCTTCTTAAGAACTGAAAAGGATTATAACTAAACCTTAGAACTGGATGGCATAGAAGTCATTCCAGCAGCTACTCGTTTACCAACATCAATTTTCACAGAGATGCTCGCCTGTGATATATCCACTCCTGAAGACTGTAGCACCTGGGTCAAAGAATTCCGTATCCTGTTGAAAACAATAACCGATCACTTTAATAGCATGCATAAAAACCTAACTTCCAAGGGCATGTCATAAATGCCATCATTAAACAGATAACACATTGTATATCATGTCAGAAAAATCCAAGGAATTACAAGTCAACTTTATTGATGAAGATTTCTGAAGACAATAAACAAAGATTAGTCATCATAATTTACATGAACAGAAGGTATCCTAAGGAAACCCTGCATTCTATATGATTTGCCATCCTGCATATTCATCAATAGCTATAATGGTCAGATGAGATGCCAATCTTCAATTGCATATGTAATGACTTTAGAATAGAAAGAAAAGCAATTCACATTGTTAAGAATGAGAAATTCTGACAACAAGAGCAATAAAAGAAAAGAAATACATAGAAGTTGCTCACCCTTGAGAGTAAGCACTTGACAGGTCTACTGATTCATCTCTGATAGTCAAGTCCTCCCGTGCAATTGCTGAATTGTTTGCAACAGCACTCTCAGACAGACAGTCTCTGCTTTGCCATGACTGAAATTGGGGTTGATGTACCATGTTCTCAGAATCAGAAGCAGACTCATGAAAAGTAATGCTACCTCTTCCATGAGTAGCAATTGTATTCGATTGAGTCTGCATGCTAACCATGGAAGTAGCAGGCACAGGGGGATGATCCGGTGTTTTAAAAACTGCAGCATCACCCAAGTCAGACTCAATTGAGTTCTGTGCATTTGCAACCATTGACGGAATGACACCATCATTCTCACAATTAGATCCATTATTCATAATTTGAGAATGGTCAATAAAACTCTCTGCAAGCCCACGATGATTTCTCTGTTAAAAAAATGAGAAACAAAGATGAATCGACTTCTTCTTGAACAGTAGAAAGTAATGTGAAAAACATTATTATTTATAGAAGGCTCCAGTTGTAACTCATGAACATAAAAAAGTTAAAAGCAAAGAAAAATATCATCCACCCAATCGCCACATATTTTCTATTGCCCAAAACATAGGGGTGCGTTCATCTGTTTTCCACTGAAAACAACAATTTGATTATGCTTGGAAATAATTATCTCCAAAAATATTCAATAACATGAACTTCAACAATCATGCTTTAGCATTTTAAATCTTCAATAACGAAGCCTCACAAACATTAATGTCAAACAATGACATATCACAGTAAAAGCAGAAAATGTTCCCACAAAAAAACTACATTGGCACGAGCATACAAGGGCCCAAATATGAAGCATAAGATTACCCATGGAATCAGTTTTGTTGCCTCCTGGCTCCACCCTTGATACGAACCCTCATATATTTGCAACTTTTCCTGTAAAAACTGAATGTACTCTATGACCTACACATAAAGTAGGTCATATTCAAGATCCATGGAGGAATTGAAAGTTGTTACTTTTATGCATGTATATACATATCTAATGTACGCCTATAGCATATTAAAGAAAAAACATCATTGAGTGGTGACCTCTAATAGAAAAGAAGCTTTGTCCCTCTTTTGATCATTTTGAGGTATAATATCTCTCAGAGTCTGGAACCTGACAACATAAAAATAATCAACTAATGTTTCAAATATATTCAAAGAATCCAAACTGATTATTGCCAAGATATATCATCAAAATTGAATTCAAAGAAGCTTTAGGAATCCATTTTCAGATAGACAAAGCTGCCTCCGAAGAAATGGTTAGTTGTGCAATCTTTAGTTAAAAATACAATCACTAAAACGCTTCATATATGTTAAAGCAATCTAACATAAACCAGTGGCATATGCGCAAGCCATATGAGACAATACCACTCAACACAATTGTTTGATATTTCGTGCCAATAACAATATTATTACAATCAAAGCCCTCTTATTTAAATACTTGTAAAAATTTCTCGGATTCATAAGTACTACATCTGAACAATGTCAATTCTGGAAGTTCAATTTATACTTGTATAACGAAATAAAACCTCAATGAAAAAGAAATAAATAAGAATTTTTAGGTTTTTTAGGTTTTTTTTTTAAAAAATAGAAGACATTAATGTTTATACCTTTCATTAATCTTGCTTCTTCTACGCTGCTCAGTCTCAGAATGCTTAGACCGATTACTGTTCGCCTTTTGTTCACTTCCGTTCCCTTCTACTTTCACTGTTTCCCCTATAAAGAAGAACATTTTTAATTAAAACAAAAATAACAATAATTACTCCAATTCTTATAAAAAGAAAACACGTTTATCTTCGCAACCATCATCGTCTTCCTCTTCTTGATGAAGCTGCGCCGATGCCACAGATTTCACCATTTCTGTTCCTTTCTTTGTTTTTTGTTTTCTTTTTCTTTTTTATGAAAAACCTCTATAAAAATTATCGGAAAGGAAAAAAGGAAGCCGGGGCAGATGGCAGGAAATGGAGCTCCGAAAGGGTAGTTCGAACGAGTCTGGCGGGTCAGTTTTTGCAGAGACGGAGAACTTTTGCCCTAAGAAAGAGAAGGAAAATGAGAATATTTTTAAATTTTTGGATTAATTGCTCGCTTATTTGATATATTTTTATTTAAAATTATTGGTTCCATTTCTATTATATTTAATTTTTAAACAAATTTCCATTCAAAAAATTTTAAACAAATTAATTACTTCAAAAATAATTAACAAATTAAATAAGCAAAAGATTTTCTAAGTAAACTTATCACTTTTTACTAATTCGGTATTTAAGGTTTTTACTTAATTTAATATCATGATTCAATATTTTTTCAATTTGATACCTAATCTTTTTTATTTAATTTGATACCTAAATTTGTCAAATATTATACAAATTACCTAAACACTAGTATTATTAGTGTGTTTTTTTTCTTTTTATGAAGGAATAGATAGGTAATGTATGTTAGTCATGTGGCAAATGATATAGAATATAATAACAAAAATAGCTATATTTATTTGAAGTTTTTAAAAAGTTTTCACTATTTCATTAAATAATATGCTCAAATTTTATTTTTTATTGGAGTTGTGATTACTTTGATTGTTAATGGCATAAATGATTTAAGAGAGACTGCATGCTTAAAGCATGATTTGGTCTTCACAATGCCTTCAATATCAAAGGAAATTCGTGTTAAAATTTTCACTAAGCTTAACTAATTGATATTGAAGAAGAAAACAAGAGCTTTAAAAACAAAAAATAAAATCAATTCATTATGTTAAATTTAAAAACTATAATTAATTAATTAATTAAACTAGAAGTTATTGAAATTCCATGTCATTTTTTACATTTTCGTCGTACATGGTAAGTATCAAATTAGGAAAGATATCAAATTTAAATACCATTTACAAAAAATATTTAAGGACCAAATTAAAAAAATGTCAAATTCAAGTTTTAAATATTATATTAGTTAATTAAATATTGGTGTTTGCCACTGGTAGGAGCTAATGTGCGCTACTTTGTTTTTCTCTATTTTTTTTTGCGCACATCTTTGGCCAATTTATTAAAAAAGTCATTTTATTTCGTTATTTACTGAAATGGTCTGACTTTTTTATTATTTATAGGAAAGGACTATTTTTCTCGAAAGCGTGTCCACGTCAATGCGAAGTCAGGGTACGTGTCAGCAAAACGCTTCCCTGGGGGAGCGTTTTGTCCTTTTTTTTAGGGTTAGGGTTTTTTATTATTTTAAGGTTAGGGTTTTTAAAATTTAGGGTTTTAGTGTTTTTAAGGTAAAAATTAATTTAATTAGAGTTGAGGGTTAATTAATTAAATTAACTATGAAATTAAAAAAATCAATTAAATTAGGATTTAGGGTTTTTTAAGGTTAGGGTTTTTGATTATTTTAGGATTAGGGTTTTAGTGGTTTAGGGTTTTAGTGTTCTTTAAGGGAAAATTTAATTTAATTAGAGTTGAGGATTAATTAATTAAATTAACTATGAAATTAAAAAAATCAATTAAATTAGGGTTTAAGGTTTTTTAAGGTTAGGGTTTTTGATTGTTTTAGGATTAGGGTTTTAGTGTTTTTTAAGGGAAAAATTAATTTAATTAGAGTTGAAGTTTTAAATATTATATTAGTTAATTAAATATTGGTGTTTGCCACTGGTGGGAGCTAATGTGCGCTACTTTGTTTTTCTCTATTTTTTTTTTTGCGCACATCTTTGGCCAATTTATTAAAAAAGCCATTTTATTTCGTTATTTACTGAAATGGTCTGACTTTTTTATTATTTACGGGAAAGGACCATTTTTCTCGAAAGCATGTCCACGTCAGTGCGAAGTCAGGGTACGTGTCAGCAAAACGCTTCCCTGGGGGAGCGTTTTGTCCTTTTTTTAGGGTTAGGGTTTTTTATTATTTTAAGGTTAGGGTTTTTAAAATTTAGGGTTTTAGTGTTTTTAAGGTAAAAATTAATTTAATTAGAGTTGAGGGTTAATTAATTAAATTAACTATGAAATTAAAAAAATCAATTAAATTAGGATTTAGGGTTTTTTAAGGTTAGGGTTTTTGATTGTTTTAGGATTAGGGTTTTAGTGGTTTAGGGTTTTAGTGTTTTAGTGTTCTTTAAGGGAAAATTTAATTTAATTAGAGTTGAGGGTTAATTAATTAAATTAACTATGAAATTAAAAAAATCAATTAAATTAGGATTTAGGGTTTTTTAAGGTTAGGGTTTTTGATTGTTTTAGGATTAGGGTTTTAGTGGTTTAGGGTTTTAGTGTTCTTTAAGGGAAAATTTAATTTAATTAGAGTTGAGGGTTAATTAATTAAATTAACTATGAAATTAAAAAAATCAATTAAATTAGGGTTTAAGGTTTTTTAAGGTTAGGGTTTTTGATTGTTTTAGGATTAGGGTTTTAGTGTTTTTTAAGGGAAAAATTAATTTAATTAGAGTTGAAGGTTAATTAATTAAATTAACTATGAAAATAAAAAAATCAATTAAATTAGGGTTTAGAGTTTTTTAAGGTTAGGGTTTTTTATTGTTTTAGGATCAAGGTTTTAATAGTTTAGGGTTTTAGTTTTTTTAAGGGAAGAATTTATTTAATTAGAGTTGAGGGTTAATTAATTAAATTAACTATGAAAATAAAAAAAATTAATTAAATTAGGATTTAGGGTTTTTAAGGTTAAGGTTTTTTATTGTTTTAGGATCAAGGTTTTAGTGGTTTAAGGTTTTAGTGTTTTAGTGTTTTTTAAGGCAAAAATTAATTTAATTAGAGTTGAGGGTTAATTAATTAAATTAACTATGAAATTAAAAAAATCAATTAAATTAGGGTTTAGGGTTTTTTAGGGTTTATTAATTAAATTAACTATTAATTACGGAAAAAAGCTCTCACGTGGACGCTCTTTTGCTACAGTAGTATCTGAAAAATAAGTTTGAGAAGATGTTTCTGAACAAATAGTGTCAAAAACGCTTCAAGAAGGATGCACTGTCAGCAAAATTATGAAAAAAAGCTCCCACGTGGACACTCTTTTGCTACAGTAGTATTTGATAAAATAATTTTGAGAAGATGTTTTTGAACAAATAGTGTCAAAAACACTTCAAGAAAGATGCATTGTCAGCAAAATTACAGAAAAAAGCTCCCACGTGGATGCTCTTTTGCTACTGTAGTATCTGATAAAATAATTTTGAAAAGATGTTTCTGATCAAATAGTGTCAAAAATGCTTCAAGAAGGATGCACTGTCAGCAAAATTACGGAAAAAAGCTTCCACGTGGACGCTCTTTTGCTACAGTAGTATCTGAAAAAGCCTTAGACTACAAATGAGCTAAATTTCATTCTCAGGTTGCATAAGTTACAGCAATAGAAATTGAGGCTAAAGTAAAATAGAAATTGAAGATGAGTGAACGTGTTAGTGCTGTTATTTACTATGATGGCAAGGTCCGTGACACCAAGAACGGCATTGTTTTTCTATCGAAGAGCACAGCACCACTGGTTTTTAACCAGAACATAGATTTGATAGAACTTCATAAAAGAATTAGGCGTAAAATCTTCGGAACAATGCCAATGAACGTTTTGTCTATTAAGTATCGATTTTGTACTTCGATTGATCCCGTGAGATATGAATCATTCGACATCAAAGGTCCTCGTAGCTTGGAGGCAATGGTGCAGACTCAACTTGCTAGTGGATCAGCCTATCTTGAGTTAAATGTACAATTTTCATCACCAAATGATGTATTTGCGACTTCGATATCTAATACTATTCTAGAGGGATACACGAACCCTGCCCGACACTCCGTTAGTGGGTGGCAAAACATGGAAGCACTCGTGTTTGGTAGCAGTATCGAATACACAACCCCTGCACGACACTCCGTTGGTGGATGAGACATGCTCCTTGGTGGGTCGATGTTTGATACTGGAAATACGTATAGGGGAATGACATCAACTTCTAGTGGTTGGCAATCTACATCGGATTGAGGACGTTATGAAACATCCAAAATAAGGGATGATGTACTCCCTACGACATCCACCAGTGAGGGGACCTCGTTCGTTGCAGATGATGGTGGGTCGGATGATGAGTCCGATGTGAATCCACCTCGAGAGCCCAACCCCGATGGTGCAGAAGTTGGATCATTTTTTGAATCGAAGCCTGTTCAAACCATACCTTAAGATGTTGAAGGGGGTTCAGATGAAGAAGAAGAAGATCCGCGATTCAGGGCGTACTCGCCTTCAGCCCACATGCATAATGTCAATCTATCTCAAGGTGATGCCTTGAAACAGCACCTGCGTACTACAACGACCGATTGCTCCGTGGATGCCAAGTGTTCAAGCGTCTGTTCTAGAGCTTTAAGCAATGTCGGGATGCATTTATATACTGCAAGCCATTAGTACAAATTGGTGGTACCTTTATGTATGGTAGATATACCCATCGACTATTGCTAGCTGTGGCACAGAATGGCAGTGGGAGAATCATTCCAATTGCTTTTGCAATAACACCGAGGGAGTCAGTTGATGACTGAGATTTCTTTCTTTCTAGGTTAAGGAGGCATGTCTACCCCCAACTTGATATATACATTATATCAGATCGGGGAACTGGAATACTAGCCGCAATTAAGTGACAAGGAAGCCAATGGCATCAAACACACCATCAGTATTGCCTAAGGCACGTTGCATCCAACTACTACGGGCAATATCAATCTACAACTGAATGATGACAAGTGACCAACATGGGTATTTAATCTCTATTAATATAATTTCGTTTGTAATATTCAATTTATTTGGAATGAAAGAGTGGTATGTAATTTTCGTTATCAACTTATATTGGATGGTATGAGATAAGTAATGACAGTTTTCATGAGATGTTAGTGGTTTTGCGTTCAGTTAACGAAGAAGGCGCAGACTACCTTTGTAACATACCTTTTGAACAGTAGACACAAGCATACGATGGCGGCCTACAATATGGTCATATGACCTCAAACCTGGCTGAATGTATAAATTCTGTTCTAAAAAGAACGCGTCATTTGCCGATAACAACCGTTGAGCGAGAGACATATTTTCGTTTAATGGCACTATTTCCAAAGTGAACAGTGAGTTATAAAGGTCAAATGCAGGGAGGCCATGTATGGTGCGCGAAGGTATTGCAAGAGATTAACAAGGCGAAGGCACGAGCCAACACCATGCACATAGTGTGTCAGATTATGACAACCTATGGTTTCATATGACGTATTTTGACAAACCGAACCAAGGTATTATTGGCGGGCAATATCGTGTACACTTGAGAAATAGGACATGCGACTGTGAGGTATTTGACGCACTACGTTATCCATGCGCTCATGTAATTACAGCTTGTTAGAATCTCCATCTAGATCCCATGACATATGTCGACCAAGTGTACAAAATAGAATACATGTACAACGTGTGGAGACACGTATTCCCACCGATCCCAGATGAATGTAAGTGGCCGTCTTGTAACACCCCGAACCCGAAATCGACACCGGAGTCGAACACGAGGTGTTAACTGACTTTAACCCCTTATAAAATTTATTTTCCAGACACTGCCCAATCTGTGTACTAGTCGTTTTAAAAATCATATCTTGAGTTTCGTAACTCGAAAATCAGTTTCGTAATTTTTCCCAGAAACTAGACTCATGTGCCCATCTATGTATTTTTTTCTAGAATTTTTGGTCGGGCCAATTAGTACAGTTTATTAGTCAAAGTCTCCCATGTTGCAGGGGTCGACTACACTGACCTTTTCCCATTACGACTTGGATATCTCCCTGCACAGAGCTTCAATACTGATGCCGTTTGTTTCTATGGAAACTAGACTCAGAGAGGAATCTATAAATATATGGTATGACTCCTAATTATCTCTGGTTAATTTATAATGAATTTCCAAAGTCGGAACAGGGAATCCAGAAACCGTTCTGGCCCTGTCCCACAAAAATCTGATTATCTCTTAATATACTGCCCATATGATCTTTTCGTTACTTCCTCATGAAAACAGACTCATCGAGCTTCGATTACATAATTTATTCATCAATTAATTCCACTCCTACTATTTTTAGTGATTTTTCAACCTCATGACACTGCTGCTGCCAGCATCTGTTACGAAAGTAACTAGGTCCATTTCATGCCTACCCTTGATCCAACTCAATCGAACATTCGTGCCATTTTCGCATGGCTTAAAGTTTACATGCCAAAGTTCAAACACAATGTAATAGCTTATACATGCCAAAATGTTCTTCTAAGCCAACTAAGAAGAAAGTACCAAAACTTGCTATCCGGTGTGATGACTTCGATGACGGCCCGATCACGCAAAAAGAGATGTGTCCAAGAAACCTAGAATAGGTGACAAGGAAACACCGAGTGAGTTTATAACTCAGTAAGTCATAAGCTATGCACTACCATCCATCAATAACATTATCACAAGAGAAAACAAAATGGAACGAGGCTAATTACTCCATCCATTCCGAACCATACCATAGTTCCTCCAACCTATCGATTCAATTTCATATCAATTCATGCATTCACATTCCATATACTCATCAATAGGACATTGAAGCATTTTCATAAATCAATTTATTTTCGTTACAATCAAACGACTAAACGGCCTTTCACCCATCCTACGATAAATTTTATGTACGTGACTTCAAGTATAGTTGTCACATAGGTTCAAACTTACCGAGCTCAACACCAAGTATAAGCATAGCACCTATTAGCCATGTACTCAAGACACTTACCCGATCCGCTGTCCGCGATCGACTCAATAGTGTCGCACACATAGTGTCCATAATGATTCACGAATGTATATTGAGTCCGCACACTCAGTGCTATATAATCAACTCGCACACTTAGTGCTACGTAATCAAATCGCACACTTAGTGCTACATAGTCAAACTCGCACACTTAGTGCCGCATGGTCAATTCGCACACTTAGTGCATCATATTCATTTCGCACACTTAGTGCAACATAGTCAAATCGCACACTTAGTGCTGTACAATTTAATCCCGCGCACTTAGCGCCAATCTCATGGTCATAAATGGTTATACCCGCACGTTTAGTGCCGAGATCAACAACTAGTACATCTTACCTCTTTTCTTTTCATTCAACAATTTCATCATCACATACGTACATGCATATATATATATGTATATTTATTCATTCCATTCAGCATCAATACATAAACATTATGACCATTTGAAATAATACCAACTACATGCTTAATGACTTACCTTGTGTTGGGTAAGACGGTTCCAACTCGACTACTCAGTGATCTTTTCTTTGCCTTTATCGGATCTAGTTCCCTTTTGCTCTTGAGCTTAAGTTCAACAAAATTTAAAATAGTCATTAATCGACTATTCAAGTATTACTTTCAGAATAATATATATATTGATTTGACCTTCACACACATAGATTATAGTAAGCTTTATAATAGTCAATAAATAACTCATTGGCAAATTTTCATTAATGTTTACAACAAAATCACATATTCACTACGAGCTGTTTTCCTGAGCAGTAGTCGCTAAATTGTTTATAACTGGAGCTACAAAACTCCAAATCACTAGCCGTTAATTTTCCCTGAATATAGACTCGTATATCTTCCATCCATAAAATTTTCAGAATTTTGGCTTGGCCAATCAATACCAGATTTTTCTTAAAGTTTCCCCTGTTTCACTGTTTGACTATTCTGACCACTCTTCACTACGAATCAAATTTCTCATTTTACAGAATTCAAAATGTGTTGTATTTGATCTCATTTGAAACTAGACTCATTAAGGAGTCTAAGCATATAAATTTTATCTTATAATCATTTTTGTACAATTTATAATGATTTCCTAAAAACAGAACAGGGAATCTAGTAGTCATTTTGACTCAGCCCCACAATACTTCAAATATCTCAGGATCAGTAACTCTTTTGTTTTTATAGTTTCTTTTGTAAGAAAATAGACTCTTCAAGCTTTAATGGCATAATTCACTCAGCTTCTAATTCAACTCCTACAAATTATGGCGATTTTCCAAAATCACCTTACTGCTGCTGTCCCCAAACAGATTATTACCAAATCAAATACTAACATTAGCATTTCACCTTAATAGCTAGCTTACCAAGCCTTAATTTAACATAATAATCTTTAACATATCTTTCACTTTTCATCAACAACTATCAAAAAGCTCAAGCACTCATCAATGGCAAAACACAAAATCATCATCAATCCACAAAATTGAACCATGGGTTTTTAGAACTCAAGTCAACTACTAAAACATGCATGCATCTCAAGAACAACATCAAACATACCTTAGTCTAGCAAACCACCATAGCCGATTTTCTCAAGCTCTTCCCCTTCCTTTCTTTCCTCTATTTGGCCAAAGGTGTTCAAGAATGAACACATTTTTTTTTTGTTTTCTTTCCTCAACTCACGGCAACAAGGGGGGGTATGGATGAGACCATTTTTTTTTTCATCACCCTTCCTTTTCATTGTTTAATTACCATGCTCTTTATTTTATTTTCTTAGCATACATCACTAGCATAACATGTTGGTGACATGTTTCCACCCATAGCATGGCCAGCCACTATGCTTTAATTTGGCTAATTTGACATGCAAGGACAAACACTTTCCCACATATATTAATGGGCCACTTGAACACTTGCCTAGCATATTTCTAAATTGTCTCACATAAGTCCCTACTAATAAATTCCACATACACTGACCAAATTAAAGTATGGAACTATCACACAAGCATTTACGCACATCATAAACACAGAATATAATCTTTAATTATTTATAAGACTCGGTTTTGTGGTCCCGAAACCACTTCCCGACTAGGGTCAATTTTGGGCTGTCACACGTCTGTATCGCTTGCTTCGTTTAAACTGTTACCGGATAGAGAATTGTGTAGCAAACCAAAGGGTCGACCTTGCTCGACTAGAATACGTAACAATATGGATATCCAAGAAAAAACAAACCAACAGAGGTTATGCGGATGGTGTAGGAACCCAGGCCATATAACTCGATCATGTCCAAATCGGAATAGCTGATAGTTGTTGTAATAAAATTATGTTGCATTATTTATATTTTATTAAAAATACAAAAATATTAAAAATATTGTCGTAGTCAAAATAACATTTATTTTAATAAAAATTATTGGCTAATTTAAAAAAACATTTCTTGTATTAAAATTAAAAAAAAAAAGTAAAGTACAATTAAAATATTAAAAACAAATTTTATTTTATTATATAAAACTATATGAAAAAAGTTTCTACAAATATATTAAAAAAATCAATGTTAGTGCCGGTCGAAATCAGTGCCACATGGGGGTCATCGATGGTTACGCGCTGGATTCCTCGTTGGTTCAGCTTCCGACGAGGGTTGTGGTTGCTCCGGTGGGGATTGTGGTTCCTCCGGCAGGGGATCTGTTGTGAGTGTTTGGAGGATGAGCCACCTTGATAAAATAATGAATGCGGAGATGTTTGCATCACCCATGGTGGAGGTGTTTGAATCCCATAAGGCAATGGGGAATGGTAAAAAGAAGAGCTTCCCGATGGAGCATTGTGCGGTCCCTTATGTGATGGTGGCCTATTAATCGGCGGTTGACTCGGAGTAATTGGGAACAAACATGAATCGGGCCATGCATTCCAACCTGCCATAGGACTGGGTAAAGGAAACATAAAAGGGTTAGGATACATATAAGGGCTAGGATATGCACCTGGCATAATCTGAAAAGGCTATGATATGGGTGTCTTCGGTTGAAGTGTTGGCACAGGTGGCTGTGTGGGGGCTGTTGATGGGCCCGGTGATTGTGTGGGCACTACTGATAGACCCGCATTGTCATCCCTTCTTCTTAGATTTAAAGAGCCCATTCGTTCCCTTTGCACAAGAATTTGTCGTCGCCTCTCCTCTTCCAACAGTAAATATGGCTTGCCATGGATCCTAAACCATGGCATGTATTTCGGCACTCATGCTAACTCAGGAACGATGACCGGTTCCTGAGTAGGTATATAGTCATATTGATTTTCCCACATTTCGATATATTCTGTCCAGTGTCTCGGCCAATCCGTATTCAATAGATGTAAGTCGATTTTGTACTCATCATCGAGCACCTCATGTTCTACGAGAATCAGTTGTCAGAATCCAAATTGCCACAATACCCTATCTGACTGGTGCATCTCCACGATAGCATAGTTTACCAATAGGACCTTCACATGCCAAATGTTCAGATTTTGAAAAAAATCATCCGGAATTACTGCCCGAATTGCCGGATCCTCATATGGTGTCCATTGAAACTATATGAACATGATAAAAATATTAGTTATATAGGTAATAATAAATAATAAATAATAAATAATAAATACTAAATACGAAACGACTATTTTATTATGTATATATATTATATTTAATACTTACTTGTGCTTCCGACCGTTGGTCTAATAGAGGCTGTATATCTTCAAGAGATGTGGGTAGTCCAACATAACTCGCCGAATGGTTCCACCTAATTAAATAATTTTTTAGCATACAATTATATTTTAAATCTACGTAATAATTGTAAAATCTAATATAAAATTTACCTTATTAGTGGGAATGTATATGGGTGGTTCACTCGAGGATGTAAAAATGGAAAGCGAAACCGTGTCCATGATTGCAGTAGTGATAGGTATCCTCCAATTTTGGCTTTATTCGATCGCGTTGCCCCGCACATCTTCGGGTATAATGTTGCTAACACGGCAGACCCCTAACTTAATTCTCCTGTTGCTCTAAAATCAATGAGTTTCAACAGCCATCTTAGATGAACGCGGTTTCGTGACAAGTCCGGCATCAGATAACCTCCAATCATCTCAAGAATGTATGCCCGAGCATATCTATTCTTTCTAATTCAGTCGAATATTGTCCGACTCTGGAAATGTGTCTCGTAACCAGCTCATCTTGATCCGACCTCCATTAATATTATCTAAAATAGCACCCAAAATCTCGTAGCATACGGCCCCCTAATCAGTAGATTGAGCGGATCCGGTGACTGCATACCCATCGACCAGCAATCCCAATTGCAATTGCACGTCTTCTAGAGTGATAGTACACTTTTCGCATGGAAGATGGAAAAGTGTGCTTCTCGAGTCTCCACCTCTCTATCAATGCATTGATTAGTTTCGGGTCCAACTTGCACCCCCGGCCTATCGTGGCCACGTGCTAAAAACCCACTTCCCGCATCTATCAGCGGCGATAGAGGACCAGACGTATTACGGATATAGCATTGCAACACCCGATCTACAGACTGTTATAAAAAAATTATAGAAAAAATATAAATTAAAATTGCATAAATGAAAAAAATTTAAATACTATTCAAAAATTAATTAAACTTACCACTTACCATTGTCATTTGATCGATGGAGATGTGTTTCATATTGAGACGAATTAATTCTCTAGCCATTGCTAACACGATCGAATATTTTTGTAATTTTAAAAAATAAAACTAATTCAAAAAAATAAAACACAGCTTTTTTGCAAAAATTAGAGACAACTTTGACAAAAAATTGAGAGAAATTTGAGAGAATTTAGAAAGAATTTAGAGAGATTGTGAGAGGACTATTGTGTGAAAAAATGAAAGAGGGTAGGGGTCTTTTATAGTTTTTTTTTTACCGTTGGAGTTCAAACGATCATATGACCGTTCGGGGCAAAACGCTTCCCTGGGGGAGCATTTTGTCCATGTTAGCAAAGCGCGCCCTCAAGGAAGTGCTTTGTGCTGACGTGGACAAAACGCTTCCTCATGGAAGCGTTTTGCTGCCACGTACCCTGGCTTCGCGCTAACGTGGGCGCGTTTTCGGGGAAAATGGTCCTTTCCTGTAAATAATGAAAAAGTCAGACCATTTCGGTAAATAATGAAATAAAAAGGGCTTTTTTTAGTACATTGCCCCACATCTTTGGTGAAGTTTAAGAAGAGACAATTTTATTTTTATTTTAACTTTTTTGTACACTTTTCCTTTCTTGAAAATCATTATCTTAATTAAGTTTTGTTTGATAAATTAAAAAAAGAATAAGTGCTCAAAAAATAAGATTATATTTGACAAATTGAAAATTTAACTACTGAAAAAGTATATCTTGAAAAAATAAGTATTGAAAAATTAAGTGTTGAATTTTGTTATAAAACATATATTTGGTATATTATTTAAAATTAAATACTAAGTATAATTAGATTTTTTAATAAATGATAATATAATCTCAAATGAAATAAAATAAAATAAAATAAATTTATTCTCTATTAATTGATAAATAGGTCCATATCTACTTATTATTTTTTACACTTTTTTCTGGAAGAAAAATTCTATCTAGTAATTTTTGTTGTGGGTTATCAAACATGTTTAAAAAAGTAAGTTGTTGAAAATATTAATTTTCAATTGATTAAAATTTTTCAACACTTTATCAAATATTAATTGATGAAAAATAAGTATCGAAAAATTAAGTGTTAAATTTAAGGTGTTGTTTGCTAAATTAAAATTTTTAAGTGTTGAAAAATTAAGTATTGAATTTAAATTATAAAATTATTTGATATATTACTTAAAATTCACTATTGAATATAATTAAGGTTAGTTTAGCATTGCTGAAGAGAAGTGTTTTTAAAAAGTATTATGGAAAAGTGTTTATCAAAAATGATTTTGAAAATTTTGGTTTAAGATTTAAGTATTTAGCATTGCTGTGAAAAAGAACTTTTAAAAATATAAAATATTTATTTTAGACATGATGGTGTGAAGGAAGAAGAGATCCATTTGAATATGAATAACTTATATTATTTTTTTCGTAAAATATAATTTGAATATATAGCCCACATTAGATATTAACATAATATAGAAAACACAAACCTAACAAATTAAAATATTCTATGTATTTGAATTAAGTTTCAAAAATGGATAATAATTGTATACTCAATATAAATATTAAAAATTTTACATTAGCATTACAATTTAAAGTGAATTCATTAAACTATAAACTATGACATATCTTTTCAATTCCATTTCATAACTACTTGAACTGTTTGATGCATCATCATCATCATCACTTTCTCCATCATGCATAACTGCTAAATAAAAAATATTTGCATATGCCCTGTCAATATTTTCGTATTTCATAAAATCTGTATCATTTCAACCAACATGTTTTCGGATAAAATTGTGTATTGTCATTGTAACAACAACAATCATCGTTTTCTTTTCAAAACTATAATTTGGCATGCCCCTTAAAATGACCTATTTTTTTAAATAATAAAAGTTTGTTCAATCACACTACGTAATGATGAATGTGAATGAATATCTCTTCTTTACCAGATATAGGTCTACCTCTACGAAAGTCGGGTAAATGATATTGTTGTCCTCTATATGGTCCAATATAACCTTTCATTTGAGGATATCCAGAATCAACAAGATAATATTTTCCTACATGTCATAATATGATAAACAATTAATTCAAGAGTTGTTTATTTTTTAAAATTATCAATTAAAGTACTTATATATTATTATTAATAAAAGAAATAAATTAAATATCTTACCATTTGATGGGTGCAGAAATTTGTATTTTGGATCCCAAACTGCTTCAAGAAATATTCTACTGTCATGTGTCAATCCTTCCGATCCAACCATAACAAAGGTGAAACACATATTAAAACCATATACTGCTATAACATTCTAAGTTGGGACACTTTTTCTTCCATTGGAGGATATTTGTTAATTTGGTGGAAGAATAACAGCAATATGTATACCATTAATTGCACTTATGCAATCCTAAACAAATAATCATATTAGTCTCATGCATATTTTTAGTTAAAAAATATTAAAATATAATAATATAATTTTAAATTTTAAATTTTAACCTTAAAATGTGGGATATATCTAGAATCATTATGTATTTGTTCTGATATTGAGCTAAAAGAATGATCTTTGGGTGCAATTATATCAATGTCCATCCTTGAAACTTTCTCAAGCACAATTGCAAAGTATCAACTTATTGTTGCTGAGAAACTTTTGCACCGGTGCCTAAGATGTACAAAACAATTTCCAACATTTCACAAAAAGATATGTGTCTTAAAGTTTGCAAATTGTATATTGTCTTCAAAACTCTCAACAAACTTGTGAATACAATTTTTGACATCCTAAAATTAATCATGCAACATGATTCATGACCGTCAAGGATCTCTTAGAGCCATGCCTCACTTGACTGTTTTGAATCCATGAATGGTTGCTTCAATATATACTTCCCATAATATAATTGCACAAAAGAATATGCAACATGAAAGAATCAATTAAAACTTTCGATGCGTTGTAAAATCTCTTTCTTTTCCCTTTCATCATCACTTTCATCAACACTGGAATTGTCAACCATACTCATCACCTGTGAACAAATTCTATATCCAAAAACTAAGTATAAACAACTATTGGAAAAACTAGATTACACATAAATAAGTAGAATATAAATAAATAGTCAAACAAATATTACTGTTGGAGTTTGAATCGAGTTAACCAACAAAGAATCAATTTAAACAATAATGAATCGATCCAAATAATAAACAATCAATTCAAATAAGCAAAGAATCAATTTAAAACAACAAGCAATCGATTCAAAGAATTAGCAATGCTTTTAGTCATATAGTAGATATCTCAAAACCTTAAAAGACTAGAAAATTTTGAACTCTCCTCCATTTCTGTCTTAAGCCACCAAGCTATAATCTTGGGATTAATTGATAAAAACATAGTTCGCTTGTCTTTATTGAGTAATAATTTCAATTAGAAAAAGCATAGCGAACTAGCTTCTATAACTTTCTTCGATAAGTTATCAACCACTTTGATTGCTTGTGGAATACCATGTGGATCCATAACATGAGTCAAAATACATGTTGCTTGACTCATATTGTTAGCTGCATTGCATAATTTTTCAATTTGATTGGACAATCTTGCAGCCCCTCCAATTTTCTTTGAGGATTTCTTCCTTCCAATTTTAAAAAGTGAAGTTCCTGCCTCATGTGTTTTTCTTTTTTGATTTGTTTCATCAATGTGAACATCATTTATCACATTTTCTTCCTCATTTTCTTCAAGTATGTCATTGTCAATATCCTCAAAAAATTCACTAGGGATTGTACTTGAAGAAGGTGCCTATGCTTTATTGCTGGTGGCAACTATCCCTATGAACATCTGGTCCAACTTCCCTTCAAATTCAGGATCAATGCCCGAAGTTCTAAATTTTTTAGCTTCATGTACAACCTACATATAAATTGATAGTCTAATAAAAAATTGCCAATAACCTCATAAATAAGAAAAAAAGTGAAAATAATAAGAATTATTAATTTACCTTTAACCTACTCTCCCATTAATCATCGGATGCATCAACGGTTCTTTTTATAGGATTCCACCCTAGACCAGTATCTTCGACTTTAAGCTTTTTCCAAGCCTACTATAGGGAAATAGGGCTTTAGCGGTGTTTTCAGTGGCGTTTGAACAAAAAATGCCACAAAGATTATAAATTAGCGGCGTTTGCAAAAAACTGAACAATAGCGGCGTTTTTGGCCGAAACGCCACTAAAAATTGATCAATAGCGGCGTTTTAAAAACGCCGCAAAAATTGATGAATAGCGGCATTTTTATGTAAAATGCCACTAAAAACTGAGCAGTAGTGGTGTTTTTGGTCCAAACGTCGCAAAATGTTGAGCAGCCATTTTTGAGTAAGGTAACTGACACTCGTTTTGATTTGATCTGATTTAATTTTCATATTATTTTCTTATTTTTGTTTTGAATTCGATTTAATTATTTTGGTGTTTGAAACTAACTTTATAAAAAATATAAACTACACCATTCACTTAGCCATGAGAAAGTTTCATTTTAGTTACTTAATTATGAAAAGTTACAAATTGATAACTAAACTATTTAGAAGTTTTCATTTAAGTTACCAAGCTGTTAAAATCGACGTTGTATGCATGGCTTTCTGTAAACCCTTAAATCGTAAACATTAAACCCTAAACCCTAAATTTTAAAATATAAACCCTAAACACTAATCCATAAACTCTAAAACCCTAAACCCCTAAAAAAATAATATGGATCTTGATGTGTATATACATAGATATTAATGTAAAAGCTTATGTTTATAATAAATTGTGGAAGCAGTACTTAATATTGATTAAATTTATTTTTGGGTTTAGGGTTTAATATTTAAGGTTTAAGGCCTATGGTTTAGGGTTCAATGGTAGAATATATTTTAAGTTTATGGTTTAAGGTTCAATGGTATAGTATGTTAAGTTTATGGTATGGGCTGGGTTTGTTATCTTGGGTTTTAGGTATAGTGTTTTAAATTAGTCTGTTGTTTGGGGTTTGGTGTTTTAAAGTATTTAGGGTTTAGGGTCTTAGTGTTCAAGGTTTTAAGGGTTAGTGTATAGGGTTTAAGGGTTAATTGATTAAATGATGTTCTAGTTGAATCTAGGTTTTGGAGTGCTCGGAATGTGGTTTAATTAAATACTTGATCTCATGTTTATACATATATTTATGATGTATATATGTTTATATTCCCAGATAATTACGTAAGATTTAGTATTACGAAATTTGATGAGGTGGTTCCTAAAATTATGGAATATGAAATGTTAACATGAAATTCTTAAACTTGAATCAATTTTAAAAATAAAATAAAATAAATTTAGTATTTTTATTTTTTAAATTAAATTCTAATTATAAAATTCGTGCACACTTTAAAATTTATAGCCTCATGATTAAATATTGAATTTGAATTTATAATTTCAAAATCTAAAAAATAATATGTGTTTAATAAGGTATTAATTTCCGAGTATTACAAGATGCTATAACATTCTTTGCATGTAATGGACTCTCGAAATTAAACTCGCTTTACTTTAATTTTAAGATGCAGATAATAATGATCTCTTAAAAGAATTTTTTTAAAATTTTATTTTATGAAAGGTAATTTTAAAAGTATTGGTCACACCTAGTTAAAAATATTTTTAATAAAAACCTAATGTTTTAAAAATTTTCATTTTTTCTCAAGGTTGTCAAGTTCATTTTTATCAAAAATGGTTTTGAATATATATATTTTTATTTCAATTCATTTCATGTTTCAAATAATTATTAGAAATTATTTTAAATTGATTTACCTAAAATTTAAATATTAAATATTTAAATAATAATAATTCAATATAATTAAAAATTTTTCAAATTAGATATATTGTTTGAAGGAAAACAAACTTAGTTTAAAATTTATTTCTATCAAATGCATTAGTGGCGTTTTTGTCAAAAATGCTGCAAAAAAATTTTCACTTTAGCCAAAACAGCATCGTTTTATGTTGCGTCTCTAGAGGCATTAGCGGCGTTTTTCTAAAAATGCCACTAAAGATCGAGAATTAGCGGCGCTTTTGTAAAAACGCCGCTAAAAGTTTAATTAAAACGACATCGTTTCTTTCGCGATTTAGTGACGTCATTACCTTTAACAAAACAATGCCGTTTTTGTTTCATCCTTTTCATCCCCAATGCATACCCGAAACCCCTTATTTTCCCCCAAATCAAAATTTCCCTTAAACGCTAAATTTCCCCCAAATCAAACCCATTTGTCGTCTCCCTTTCTGTTTTCGTTCCATAGGCTTCATTTCATTTCGATTTCAAATCAAATCTGAAGCTCCTTGTTTCATTTCGATTTCATTTATATTATTTTTTATGTTGCTAAAGAACAAGGCTTTAATGTTATAGAAACCACTTCCAAATTTCATTTGTTTTCTCTGCCCTCTCTGTCTATCACATTGGTGTTTGGTTTGGTGTATTTGCTTGTTTTGAGAGTGTTCATGGCTGATGTTAATCACCATAAACATGGTACTTTAAGGTATGTATTCGTTTATCTTCATGTTATCTCATTTGGGTTTTTCTTTTTTTATTTGATTGGTGGCAGATGAGTTCTTTGTTTTCCACTGCATGTTAAATCATTTGGGTTTTTCTTTTCTTTTTTTCTAAACTTTTTTTCCTTTTCCTGATGTTTACTGAAATCTAGTGCCTTGATTGTTTTTTTGTTCTTCATGTTATTTCATATTATTTTAAGGATCAGTAATGGCTTTCGCACTTGTTTCCTTAGTGTTGTAGATGATTCAAGGGCAAGCATAGAAAACCCATTGGAGTGGCTATTTTCTAGTAGTTTCGTATCAAATTATCAAATTAAGGTATGTACTGATGATGATAATCAAGCAAACCCAAATTTAAGTTTTGTAGAAAATAGGTTTGAAAGCTAGAACTGCTTGAATGTAAAATCACAACTAAAGTGGGATATCAATATTTAACCCTAAAATGGATTTCATTGTCACCAATTTCAGCAGTAAACTGTTGAACTTATCATTTTTCCATAACCAAAAACTTGAACCCTTATATCAAAGTGTTGGCTGATCTGTAATATCGTGCAATTGTTTTAACATTGCATCCAACCTGTTGCAGTAAATGAGAAATAGCTGTAGGTAATGCAATGGAACTCGACAGTTGGGCAATGGGCCTCATTCATATACATAGGCATCATGTATATATTGGGCCTGTATTATTATGTTTTAAAATCAATCTTTTTATACTTACTGATAACTGTAATTTATACATATTTTTACCCCATGCTTAACGCATTTTATGGATCCATCTCAGAAGTTGGATTCACCATTAAGATTGAAGATCTCTCCTCAATTTCCCCTTCAGGAGTTTTGGGTTTTCTTTATGTTTTGTATTCTTTATTATTCTGAGATGTTTTCTTATTCAGTTATGAACTAAAACCCCTAAATACCTAAGGGGAATGAAACCTAAGATGAATCTTGTTATTATTTTCTGAATTGTATGATAAATATTTTACTTGTTCTTAATTCTTGTTTTGATATTCCAGCATACTGATTCAAGATAAGCTCTTATTCAGAGGAGGAATAGACCCTGTCTAAGAGTACATGTGTCATAATTAAGCAGAGTTGTTTGCGCGCCTAGACATAGGATGACAAGATTTTTTCGGATTAAGGTGAAACCTAATAAGGGGATCCATAGATCGAGTTAATGCAACCCTAGGGTGTTAATTAGAGAAAGGTCTCAATTATTCAATCTAGGGATTAGATGTTGTTAGTCTTGAATAGGGATAATAACATAACTTAGGGATCTCTACGGAACAAGTTAAATGAATAAATCATCCGATTCGGAGCCAAAATAACAAGTATAGTCTAGGTGGATTTTTCCTTAGGTATTGTCTTAATTCAATAGATTTTCCCAAAAGCAATTCCCTAATTCCATTCACTGTGAATTCTTAGTTTAGATAATTAGTTAGTTAAAACAAAAACCTCTTTATTCTTAGGCTAGATAATAAAAATACAGTCATTACTAGTACTTTTAGTTCCTTTGGGTTCGACAATCCGGTCTTGCTAAAACTATACTACTGTTCGATAGGTACACTTGCCTACATCACGATAATAGTTAGTTTCAAGAATAATTAATTATAAATATTTAAAACCTATCACGAAATCATGCGATCACTTACCAGCTACCACTTGGAAACACTGAAAACTAAAGAGAAATAGGTATGAGTTAAAAGGGATGAAAGGCATGTTGGGTCAATTCTTAGTAACACCTTTAGTTCCTACAATATTATACATTTTAAGATGAGATTACGATAATTTACTCATTTTACATTTCTCAAATCTTACATCTCATCATCTCCTTATAATCTGATTTCGGGTGGAATATCAAATTTTAGATGAAAATATCATTTATCTTCATATTATGTGTTTGTTGCATTGATTGTTAAAAGTGTTTTTTTTATATGACTAATTACATTTATATATACAAAGTAAGTTTTTTGCTTAATTACTTTTACATTTATGTTTTGTGTATTGAATCTAATTTGATAAAGCAATACATTCCAGGAAGTAATTGAAAAAAATTATCAGCCATTCAGATTGATAATTTTTGTATCAGTTTGTTAGCAACCTTATCAAGTATGAAATGCCTATCTGTTACTTCTTGTACATTGCAGGTTGGTTATATAATTCATTCTTGTTTGGTTACTCTGTCAAGCTTTACGTAGACACTGTTCAATTTTACTATATTAACTAATGTACTAAACTTCATGATACCGATTGCCTGTTACCAAATTAATATATCATAGTATTTGAATTAATTTTGTACAAAAATATTTTTTGGACTGCTTTTAACCAAAACCTAATGTTGAAAGTGTGAGTTAAAGTGAAATTTAAGTGACTAATATTTGGTGGTACTAGAAGTAAACAAACCTGCCATGGCCTCACTTGCACCTTGACACCTAGCAGCAAAATCAAATGTTTCTCTAACAGTTAGCTCTGGTATGTGATTCTCTAATAGGCATATGTTCAACAACTATAGTCGAGTAGAATAAAGCTAACTCAACTTCAACAAGAACTTTAGAGAGTACAATTTCAGGTTTTTATTTTTTCTTTATTATATTGATTACGATTTATATATATTTACTGTTTGGAGTTAAATCTGTTTGGACCAGATGATAGCAGTTAAATTTGTTTTTGGATGAATTAAGCAAGCTGAGAAGTACAAAACTTTGGTTGATCAAAGTATATATGAACCTTTCTCGGCCTTCAAATTAAGATCGACAGTAATGTTTTGAATTATAAAGTGCTTAACAAATATGAAGTGATATGATTAAGTGAACTTATGAATGAATTATTGGAATGTGCTATATGTGTATGAGTTATGTTAATATTGACTTATTCTGCTTATTATGCATATTGAAGTGACTCAATTGGTTTGTGTGATAGTTATAACATTGCATTCTTACTTTTCTTGAGTCATGGATAATATCTCATTGAATCAAGTTAGGCTTAATGAATTTTCCATTAGATCTTACTAAGCACTATTACGCATTGTTGTTTTTGTGTGGAGATTTTGAGACTTGGCTCATCCTTTGGGACATCACATCATTGTGAGGCTAGAAGAGTATGAAACTAACTTATTTATGATCAATGACTCTAATGGCACATATTAAAGACTCAATATACTTTGTAAATATGTCAGTTTCATGCCTACTTGAAAACTTGCCTTATGGTGTAATTGATGATTTGGTCCTCGTGATTGTAATGTATATATATATCAATATGCATATATATACATATATCAATATGCATATATCTTGGGTTGTTTATTTGATCTGGAACTCATATATATTTGTTAATATTGACATGTGGTTAAGAATTCTGGGTTTACGTCTGCTGCATCGCCTTCGGTAGTCCTCGGCATCGTCGTCGGCAGTCCTCTGCTACATTTCCATCGGCATCCCTCTACTACATCTCTGTCGGCATCCCTTGCTGCTTCTCTAGTTTTCTGCCATCCAATTTGCTTAGCTTCAATCCACATTGACTTAGGTAAGGCTTTGGTTCCTACATTGTGGTAATTGCTATTAATTATTCCTCATTAAAATTAATCCACATTGTTAATATTAAGCTTCTTTTTTTGTTGGTAGTAATACTTAAATTATTCCTCGTTACTTAAATACCTCAAAATATTAAATATGTTAAAATTTTTTTAGTCAACTATAACATTCCACGTGATATAAACTTAACAAGTATATTTTAAATTCTTTCATTTTCATTTTTCTTTTATGCCATTTCTTTTGTATTTCTTTTTCATTAATTACATATAGATATTGCTAACCCAACCAAATTATTTTTTCACTTTAAATTTATAAATTTAACAATTTATTATTCTCAAATTTTGCAGCATTGCTAACCCAACCAAATTATTTTTTGTCTAAATTTATATTCTACATCTATAGCTTATAATTTTAAAAAATAATATATATGTATATATATATATAGAGAGAGAGAGAGAGAGAGAGAGAGAGAGAACAAACATGCAAAATCTCTTGAATTGATGAAAATGATAATGAGTATTCACTATTTTTCTATTTTTTCATAGAAATTTTTTTTATTATTCGTAAAAAATTATCATTTATAAGTAAGAATTCTAATTTCACTAAAAGTATTTGGTTAAGAAAATTTATTTGATAATGTTAAGAAAATTCATTTGATAATAATAAAAAAGTTTTTTTATTTCAAATTTACACTAAGTTAATTTATGTTTTGGATTATAATTTGGATGCATTTCTTACCTTTTTGAAAACATTTTAAAAAAATTAGTCAATTAACATCAAAGTTGTAAATAATTTATTTCTAGATTTGCCTTATGATTTATTTGTTTAATTATCTTTTGCTTAGCCATAGTTTATATTCATAGTAAATTTCTATTTGATTAGTAGGCATATGCTTCACCATCATTGGTGAATAGAAAAGTATTCTCATAAATAACACGAACCATAACACTTTATAATCTGTTATAATCTCAACTAACTACTCAATCTTATTATTTAAATTTATTTTAATATAAAAATCAAATTACTATTCTTTTTTCCAAAAAAATGATTTAAAAGCTTTTTAAAAAGAAAAGTTACTTTTTGTTACTCATCAAATTATATCGCATGCCTTGTATATATTTCTAATAATAAGCAGAACTATCAAAATAATATATCATATTTATTAATTTTTTATATTAATAATTTTTTATTTTAATATTTAATATTTTTAAATATTTTTAAAATTTATAAATATTTTTTATCAATATAATAATATTATCCAAATCTCATCTCAAGATAAGTTTTTAAATATTATTTAATTAAAATAAATTGTTTAAAGGGAAATGATATTTATCTTAATGTTAAATATATATCATATCATAACTTACATAATTTACATAACTTATATAACTTATATAAATATAATTTACATAACTTACATAACTTACATAACTTATATAACTTATATAAATATAATTTACATAACTTACATAACTTAGATAAATATATAACTTACATAACTTACATAAATATATATCATATCATAACTTACATAACTTACATAACTTATATAATTTAGATAAATATATAACTTACATAACTTACATAAATATATATCATATCATATCTTACATAACTTACAAAACTTACATAACTTACAAAACTTACTTAACTTACATAATACATAAATATATACTTGAAAATCCCACAACTTACCTGAATTAGTTTACACCCATTAGATACTTGATACTTGATACTTGATATGTATTATCTATTTTAGTACAATGACATGATTTAAATCAATTGAGAACATTTAAGTAACTGTAATATATTGTCAACTTTAGATTTCAAGAACTACGAAATGGATAGGAGTTGGATGAATTTGTCAAGGGTAAGCAACGCTTATCGAAATGGAGTACAAACTTTTCTAAATTTTGCATTTCAAAATGCAAGCCAAGAGAATATGATTCTTTACCCGTGTAAGAGGTGTAGCAACATCAATTGGCATTTTCGTGAAGTTGTCTACGAACATCTAATTGTTGATGGCTTTATTTAGGGGTATAAAAAATGGATTTTCCATAGAGAATGTACATCTAGTGGAACTTCTTCAATGATTAATCCGACTTATCCTGATACTGCTTACCATCAGTAAGTTAGACAAGATGACATGGAAGGTATGTTGCGGGATGCATTTAATATGCACAGTCATGGCGAGCAATCGTTTCCACTAGACTTTATTGCATCCGATGATTGTAATATTGGTGGAAATGTTTTTTGCAAAACAGAAACAAATGCACCTGATGAGGAGCCAAATGAAGAAGCGGCGAAGTTCCACAATTTACTTAATGAAATGAACGAAGAACTTTATGAGGGATCAAAATATTCAAAATTGTCCTTCTGCATTCGTCTATTTCACTTAAAATGTTTGGGAGGGTGGACCGGAAACTCTTTTACAATGCTGCTATAGTTTCTGAGAGATATGTTTCTGTTTACAAAAATCCCCCAGTCTTGTCAAGATATGAAGAGACTAGTAAAAGATCTGGGCCTTGGATACGATAAAATTCATAGTTGCCCAAATGATTGCATGTTGTATTGGAGTGATCAGAAAAACCAACAGTCTTGTCATGTGTACGGTAAATCTCATTAGATGAATAGGAATACAGAAGATGTGAATGAGGATGAAGGTGGGGCACAGTTAAGAAAGAAGCCAGTTAAGGTTTTGCGATATTTTCCCTTAATACCAATACTTCAAAGGCTTTTCATGTCGTCAAAGACAGTTGATTTTATGAGGTGGCATAATGATGAACGGACCGATGATGGATTATAAGGCATCCTACTGATTCTTTAGCTTGGAAATCGTTTGACAGTAAATTTCCAAGCTTTGCAAGTGATCTTCGAAATGTGAGGCTTGGGCTAGCAGCTGACGGCTTTAATCCTTTTAAAATCATGAGTACTTCCTACAGTACTTGGCCTGTAGTGCTTGTTCTTTACAATTTGCCTCCATGGATTTGCATGAAGTAATCTTCTTTTATATTATCTATGATTATCCCTGGAGAGAAAGGTCCCAAAAATGATATCGACATTTATTTGCAGCCACTTATTGAAGAGTTAAAACAATTATGGTCGGGGTTGAGACATATGATGTGTTAAGAAAGGAGAACTTCAATTTACGTACAGCTTTGTTGTGGACAATTAATGATTCCTGGCTTATGCCAATTTATCTGGTTGGAGTACCAAAGGATGTTGTGCTTGTCCTTGTTGCGCTGCGCAAACATGTTCGAAATGGTTATATAATGGGAAGAAGTTATGTTATATGGGGCATCATCGGTGGTTGGATGGAAATCATAGATTTAGATTTCAGAGGACTTTATTTGATGGTATTGAAGAGTTTAGAGAAGCTTCTGAGCAGACTATTGGATCTGAAATCTTGTTCATGTTACAAGATATGAATTTCAGTTATGGAAAGATGAATCAACCATCCAACATACAAACAAGGAGAAGATCGAGGGATGAATCTGATGATGAATCTGATGAAGAAGATGATCTTAATGAGGCGGACTTGTGGAAAAAAAAATTATTTTTTTTTTGAGTTGCCTTATTGGCATCATCATATTTTACGACACAATCTTGAGGTCATGCATGTTGAGAAGAATGTTTGCGAGAACATCATCGGGACAATTTTTGAATGTAGATGGAAAATCAAAAGACAATCTTCAGAGTCGACTTAATTTAGTTAACGTGGGAATTCAGCGTGATCTTCATCCCCAAGTATTTCCGAATGGAGAATATTGGTTGCTTCCTTCAATTTTTGCAATGTCGAAGGAAAAGAAAGAAGTGTTCTACACGGTGTTGAAGGATATAAATGTCTCAGATGCGTATGCATCAAATATATCTCGATGCGTGAGTCTTAAAGATTGAAGGCTATATTCTTTAAAATCACATGATTATCACATCTTGATGCAAGGTTTACTACCACTTGCTTTGCGGTGCTGTATGTCAAAAAGGTTACGTCTTGTATAATTAAACTTTCCAATATAATGAAGGCTATTTGTGGCAAAGTTTTGGATGTTGAAGAACTTGAGAAAGTATAGGATCAAGCTGCTTTGACTTTACGCAATTTAGAGAAGATCTTTCCACCTTTCTTCTTCACTATTATGGTGCACTTGGTAATCCATCTCCCTCGTGAAGTAATAATTGGAGGACTAGTTTTCTATCGATGGATGTATCCTATAGAAAGGTGCTAATTTATTTGTAAAGTATTCATTCATTCACCTCTATACATTTAGTTACAACTTTTGATAATGTTGTATATTGTGTTTAGGTTCCTAAGCAAATTGAAGTCTTATTGACGAAATAAGCGTTATCCAGAAGGATCAATTGCTGAAAGCTACTTGGCAGAGGAGTGTATGACCTTCTGTTCTAGATATTTAGAAGATGTTGAAACAAGATTGAATAGACCAAGTAGAAATGTTGGGCTCAATGATCCTGTAACACCCTAAACTCGGCCTAGACGTTATGACCGGATCTGATGCGCCACATCGAAGCGTTCAAAACATTCCGTATTACTTAGTTTGGAAAACTTAGTTGGTGTTGTAAAAGACACTTTTAAAAGTAGGTTAAAGTGAATGGAAGCTGTGCTCCAGGTAGGAAACCAGGTAAGAGAGGAGGTGAGTCCGTCGGACTGCTTAAGTACCAACCTCCCTTCGGATCCAATCCTAGACATGCACACCGCCATTGCCACACTCTAAAATCTCGTATAATTTTGAGAAAACCGTTTGGTTATGTCCATCTTAAGAAAATGATTAAGGTTGAAAACGTTTTGGCTAGAGAGGAAGAAGAGAGAAAAGAAAAACCTTGTGATGTCTGAGCAGAAAAAAACGGCACCACTCAATACCCTAGGTGCCGAAATACTAACCTCATAACCCTCTGCCAATTTTTCCCCCTTCAATTCCCAAAATTCGGCCAACTCCTAACCTCTCTCCTAATCCCTTGAATCTCTCCCCTTATCCCTCCTTAATCCAAGCGTTTAGACTGATTCAAACTCTCCTCTAGCAGAATCCACCTGGACTCCAACACTTACCCCTCCAGCACTTAAAAATAAATGCCTCTATTTGTCAACACAGGGAATCGATCCCATGCCTTCCCCAATGCTCCACACGCCACCTTTTTAGGAGCCTAGTGGCGTCACCCTTGCCACTTTACTAAGGCTCTTTTTGTGATGCAATTTACCCATAACTCTATACAAGGGCCATCTAGCTAGAACCCTAACTCCTAAGTCCAAAAATTCAAAAATTCAACCGAGTTTTGGCCAACACATGGGCCTTCTATAAGCCCATTTACCTACTAAAAATATTAATTTCACATCCAAATACAAAATTTTAAAATCTTTACAAAATATTGAAAACCGCAAATAAATTCGAAAATCAGGATGTTACAACTCTACCCTCCTTAAAGAAATTTCGACCTCGAAATTTTACCTTATTAGAACAGTTGAGGGTACTGTTGACGCATAGCCTCCTCAGTCTCCCAAGTAGCTTCTTCTTTGCCATGGCTTCTCCAAAGTACTTTCACTAGTGGAACTGATTTCCTTCTCAACACCTTGACGTCACGATCAAGTATTTGCACAGGTTCCTTTTCGAAAGTTAAATCTGACTGTACCTCGATTTCTGCAACTGGTATGATATGAGTTGGGTCAGATCGATACCGCCTCAGCATGGATACATGAAAAACGTCGTGGATACGATGCAATTCTGGTGGTAACTCTAGCTGATAAGCCACTGGTCCAACCCGCTTAACAATTCGGTAAGGCCCAATAAACCGTGGGCTCAACTTACCTTTCTTACCAAATCTCAAAATTTTCTTCCAAGGGGAAACCTTCAAGAAAACCATATCCCCAACAGCGAACTCAATCTTCTTGCGCTTCAGATCCGCATACGACTTCTGTCTATCAGATGCCTCATTTAACCGATCCCTTATCAGCCTAACCTTGCTTTCAGTGTCTGCCACCACTTCCGGTCCAAGTACTCGTCGTTCACCCAACTCTATCCAACACGTCGGCGTACGACATCTTCGCCCATAAAGCGCTTCATATGGTGCCATCTGAATACTTGCTTGATAGCTGTTATTGTAAGCAAACTCCGCCAATGGTAAGTAGTCCTCCCAACTTCCACGAAAATCAATGATACAACCTCTCAACATATCTTCCAGAACCTGAATAACCCTTTCTGACTGTCTATCTGTCTGTGGGTGAAAAGCGGTGCTAAAATCCAATCGTGTACCCAACGCTTCTTGCAACTTCTGCCAAAATCGAGATGTAAACCTAGGGTCTCGATCAGAAATTATCGACACTGGCACCCCATGCAGTCGCACTACCTCTGCCACATATAACTTGGCCAACTTTTGCAGTGAGTAGTCGGTACGAACAGGTATGAAATGAGTAGATTTTGTTAACCTATCCACAACTACCCACACCGAATCGTTCTTGGTGGGCGTCAAAGGTAACCCACTCACAAAGTCCATTGTTACTCTTTCCCACTTCCATAGCGGAATTTTCACATGTTGCAATAATCCTGAAGGCAATTGGTGCTCAGCCTTAACCTGCTGGCACGTCAGACATTTCCCAACAAATTCAGTCACCTCTCGTTTTAATCCGGACCACCAGTACACCTCTCGCAAGTCTCGATATAACTTATTCCCTCCAGGATGCATGGCACAGAGTCCACCATGAGCCTCTTTCAAAATTAACTGCCTCAATTCAGGGTCCTTTGAAATACAAACCCTTCCACGAAAGCACAGAACTCCTTCAGTGTTCAACCCAAAATCCTCGTTCTCACCATTCTTAACTTGCTGGAACCGAAGAGCTAATGAATCGTCCTTCAACTATTTTTCCTTAATCTGCTCAGTCCAATTAGGCATTACTTGCAGTTCTGCCAACAAGCTTCCATCGTCGTACAGACTTAATCGTGCGAACAAGGCTCTCAAATCAGTAACAACCCTTCGACTCAACGCATCCGCCACCACATTAGCTTTTCCTGGGTGGTACTCTATCGAACAGTCGTAATCTTTAAGCAACTCCACCCATCTTCGTTGCCTAAGGTTCAACTCTTTCTGAGTCAACAAATACTTTAGGCTCTTATGATATGTGTATATGATGCACTTTTCCCCATATAAGTAGTGTCTCCAAATTTTTAACGCAAAAATCACCGCTGCTAGCTCCAAATCATGCGTAGGGTAATTCACCTCATGAGCCTTAAGCTGTCGCGATGCATAAGCGACCACCTTGCCTTCTTGCATCAGTACGCAACCTAACCCCACATGCGACGCATCGCTGTATACAGTAAAGTCCTTCCCAGACACCGGTTGAATCAACACTGGCGCTTCGGTCAATACCTTTTTCAACCGATCAAAAGCTTTTTGTTGTTTCTCGGTCCAGACAAATGGTACTCCTCTCCTTATGAGTTTTGTCAAGGGTGCCGCTATCACCGAGAAACCCTCCACAAACCTTCTGTAGTAACCTGCCAACCCTAGGAAACTCTGACTTTCCGATACTGACCTAGGTGGCTTCCATTCCAGAATTGCTTCAATTTTACGAGGATCCACCTTAATCCCCTCGGCAGAGACCACATGCCTTAAGAAGGTTACCTCCCTCACCCAGAATTCACACTTGCTGAATTTCGCGTAGAGCTCCTTTTCCCTTAACACTTGCAGCACAATACGGAGATGCTCATCATGCTTCATCTCTGTTTCAGAGTATACCAGGATATCGTCGATAAAGACGACTACGAACCGATCCAAGTAAGGTTGGAATATTCGATTCATCAGATCCATAAAAGCTGCAGGTGCGTTCGTCAGCCCAAACGGCATGACCACAAACTCATAATGTCCATATCGAGTTCGGAATGCTGTCTTATGAATATCCCCTTCTTTTACCCTTAGCTGATGGTATCCAGAACGAAGGTCGATTTTGGAGAATACCGAAGCTCCCCTAAGTTGATCGAACAGATCGTCAATCCTTGGTAGTGGATACTTATTCTTAATCGTCAGTTTGTTCAACTGGCGATAATCAATGCACATGCGCATCGTTCCGTCCTTTTTCTTCACAAACAGGACCGGTGCTCCCCAAGGAGACACACTAGGCCTAATGAAGCCTCTATCTAACAACTCTTGAATTTGAGCCTTCAGTTCCACTAACTCCTTCGGTGCCATCCTATAGGGTGCAATAGATACTGGAGCTGTTCCCGGCAACAAATCGATTCCAAACTCAACTTCCCGATTCGGAGGTAATCCAGGAAGCTCTTCCGGAAAAACATCCCACAATTCCCTAACAGTTCTGATGGTCTCCACAGTCAGATCCTCAGTTTCAGTTTGGCTTACCAAAGCCAGATATGCCTCGCATCCCTTGCGTATCAGTTTCTCAGCCTTCAACGCCGATACTACATTGGATAAGTAATCCCTTCGTTCTCCAATAATCATTACCTCTTCATCATTGACAGTCCTTAACACCATCCTCTTAGCTGCACAATCTAAAGTTGCCTTATGCTTGGTCAACCAATCCATCCCTAGTATCAAATCGAATTCTTCAAGCGGTAACTCCATCAAATCCCCACAGAAAACCCTGCCTTGAATCTCCAGTTGCACCTCCTTGAAGAGTTTCTCTACCTTAACCGAATGACCTAAAGGACTTTTCACAGACACCCCACATACAGTCTCCTCGAAGTGCACACCCAGTGCCCCAGAAATGTTATATGCCACATATGAATGGGTTGATCCGCATCAATCGGAGCAGTATAAGGTACACCATATATAAAAAACGTACCAGTAATGACATCAGGTGCGTCACTCTCCTCGCGGCGACGAGCAGCATACACCAATGCTGGCTGACGAGCATCCGCGTTACCAATACCCCTGCCGGGTGCCCCACGTCCACGGCCATTACCACCGCGACCTTGTCCACGACCTCTTGGCAGCGGCGGTCCATCCCTTACAGGTTGAGTCGGTCGCACAGCCCCTTGTTCGGCCCCCTGAGCCTGAGTGGCCCTCCTAGGACAATCCTTAATCCTATGCTCCTTAGACCCATAACGAAGACAAGCCTCAGAACGCTTCCAGCACTCTCCTTGATGCATTCTGCCGCAATCCCCACAAGTTTGCGGTCTACCTGTGTTCATTGGAACTGCTCGAACCGGTTCCTCCATCCTAGCTCTCTTAACATTTCGATTTGCAGCACCCGTTGGTCCAGCATCCCTCCTGAACCGATTCCGATCCTTATCACGATTCCTCCGTTCAGTTTGCTTCACCTCCTCGGCTATCTTAGCCTTCTCTACCAGTGCAGCGAAATCTCGCTCTCTCTGCGGAGCTATGAGCACCCTTAACTCATCTCTGAGGCCATCCTCAAAACGAACACTGCGCTCGTATTCGGTGGAAACGATGCCATTAGCATACCGGCTCAATCGTAGAAACTCCACCTCATATTCAACAATGGTCTTATTTCCCTGAGTCAGATTCAAGAACTCTTTTCTGCGTGCATCCATATAGCTAGCTCCAACATATTTTGCCTTAAAGGTCTGTTTGAACAGCTCCCATGTTACCCTCTCAGCTGGGGTACCCTCTCTCACAGTAATCCACCACTGATACGCTTCATCCCGAAACAACGACACCACCCCTTTCAAGTTCTGTTCTACTGAGCAGTCCAGGTCATCCATGATCCGCTCTGTGGCTTCCAACCAGTACTCAGCCACATTTGGGGCCACTCCAGATACGCCCCTAAAAATCTCAGCTCCGTTGGCCCGAAGGCATTCAGAAATGGACCCCCTATTCATGGGCCCGATGTTAGCTCCGGCCACCCTTTCCAAAACCCTCAACATGGCCTGAGACAGAGCGTCATCCCCTGCGGCCCGGTCATACGGCCCATTTTCATTAACCGGTGGTGGACGTACCTCGTCAGCTGGTATGTGTTCAGATGACGCAGATCCAGCTTGAGTGCTACCTCGGCCTCGTCCACGGCCTCTTCCCCGAGTAACCCTTGTACTCATAACGATTTATCTGATTACGAATTTTATGACATTAGTTTACTGGTTTCACTGTTTATTACAGAATGTCTTATGAACAGATAGAGTTTCAGAGTTATTTTCGCGCAATCATAATTTAGCTACGGTCCTAGTTTTGTAGCCCTAAAACTACATTATCAATAGCACTATCTCTAAGGCTCAGTACTATCTACAGTATTATTTCCAGTCCAGTTCCATATAAATATTTAAAGCAGAAAAAGAACACTTACAGACATGGTGCCGGGGATTCAGTGTGCCACTTCCTTATCAGTCCATTAAAATTTTTTTAAAATACCCATGTTTTCGTTTACCGAAAATAAAAAGATTTGATTTGAAAACAAAAACTATTGATTTAACCCCGTTTAACAATAGAAAAACTTTGAACATCTTCAAAAACTTATAGAAAAACTTTTTTTTGGACCCGATCCACAGCCGAGTTGTTGCAACCAGGCTCTGATACCACTAAATGTAACACCCCAAACCTGGCCTAGACGTTATGACCGGATCTGATGCGTCACATCGAAGCGTGCAAAACATTCTGATACGAGTCATAAAGGCCCAATCCAAGTTCAAGAACGTGATGGGCTCAAATTGCCACAAGGCCCAATAACGAGATCAAAGGCCCAACAAATGCGGTCCAAACTAAATGGGACCATTCAAGAGCTTGTTAGCAAGGCCTTAGATGCATACACGAGAGAACAAGAAAATCAAGATTCACTTTTTTATTTTCAAGAAAATCAAGAAATCGAATCTTGGCCCAATTTTGCTGTTCGAAGAGATTTCAAGAATCAAGAAAATCAAGATTTCAAATCTTGGAAATCTTGGTCCAAGAAACCAAATCTTGCAGCCAAAATGCATTGGATCTCCATTACGAGCGTCAACGACCCAATTTCGGTAGGAGATGGATCACAAGCCCAAATTCTTGAAGGCGAGGCCCAATAACCAAAATCCAGCCCAATCAAGAAATTTCTTCATACTTAGTTGAAAATCAGGCCAAAATGTCAAAGGGCCCAATTTGTAAACATCTTACTTGTTTAATTTAATTTTTTAATCTTTAGGAGCATTACATGTAAAATTCGGCCCAAAACAGCCCATATAAGTGCATGGCCGAATTTACCTTGTTATTTTATTAATTAGGTTTAATTTTTTATTAGTTACTTGTGAGATTAGGATTTGTTGGAGGCCTATATAAGCATTGGCCAGCCACCCTTTGTAAAAACATCTTATTATTATTTTTTCTATCAAATTTCAGATTTGTTGAGTGCAGAATTTTCTTTGGGGTTTTCTCTAAGAATTCTCTCTTGAGTTTTCTTTAGAAGTTGTTTTAACAATCTTTTGATTGTGGGAGCCATCTTCAACCTTCTTCTTGCCATCGATATTCTTTGGAGGGGAGATTAGAGCCGTTTGAAGAGATTTGTGAAATCTTTCGGGATTTCAAGGATCTTTAGGACTTATCCTTTAATTCTTGCTGTTTTCGATTTCTTTCTTTACTTTTCTTTGCTTATACTTGTGCCGATTTCTCATCTAAAATTTTGCTGTTCTTGTTTGTTTTCCAGCATTGATTAAACTCAAGATCTCATCGTTTAAGTTGTTCTCCTATTGGCAGCACCCATTCGAACCCAAAAATTCCCAATTCCTAGGGTTTGGCCGATTGGATTTCTTTCAATTTGGGAATCAATTGATTGCTGGAAATTGGGCATTCTTGGCCGAATCAATCCCTTGGCAGATTCGCATCCTTTCCATACTTTCAATTCCGTTTGATTCGCTTATTCTATTTCTTTGTTTCTTGCTGCTCATTTAATTGAATTTGGGGAATTTCAATTCAATTCAGATTTGCTTTTAATCTTAATCTTTGTTTTTGATTTCAGATCTGTTCGTCTAGGATCTTTCGTAGGAGTTTCTCGTGACTTGGCAACTCGATCTTGGTCCGCGCGCAACCCTATATCATTTGGTATCAGATTTTGGGCGTTTTGGATGTTCTTGGTTGATTTCTAAACTGATCACTATTTTTTAAAGCATAAACAGCAGTTTTACCCAGAAAAATTGTTCAAAAAAATTCATTTGAGTGGGTAAACGTTGTCCTATTGATCTGAAATTTTACATAATGTTTTTGGCACTGTGATTGAATATAAAAAAATTATTGCCGCAAAAAAAATCAGTCAAAAAAGTCAAAAATCAAAAAAGACGAAATTCAATAAAAATTTAAAAAAAGATTCAGCGGGTTGAATTTGGTGCCCAAAATTTCCAGATCAAAAATTCAATATATAAGGACACTCCAGATTTAATTTTGTGATTTTTGGAGATCGGGAACACCTCGAACGAAGTTGTCAAGTTACTCCGCAGTTTTTCAGGTTTTCTGTTTTCAGCAATTTTTATTGATTCTTAGCTGTAGGTTTTCATTTGTTTGCTTTTATTCTTCCGTTACGTTCTCTAACACCTTCTTGTTTCTTGTGTTAGTAGGATTTACACGTGTGCACAACTCCTTCCTCGGTGCAACACGAATCACTTGGTGTCTCGTCAGTTTTTGGCATCCTAGTGCAAATTAGGATTCTTTGGTAGTTTGGTTCACACTCTCTAATTGGTTGATATAAACTCTGATAAAGAACTCACAAGATTGAATTCGACCTCATTGAGAATTTGATTTTTCTTTTCGAGTGATTAATGGTGAGGTTTGCTAACTTTTATTTTTGAGTGTTGAGTGTTTATTTTTTACAGGTTTTGAAGATGTCTAAAGGTGATAATAATGATGCACTTATGAAAGTCCAACAACAGTTAGACGGACATACTGCTGCAATCACACAAATAAATGCTACACTTCAAGCATTGAATACTACTTTGAATGAGGTACGAGTGAATAAAAAACATCAATATCGAGATTCAATTAAGGAAGATAGGGATAACCAGCCATATAGGTGCAGCCCTCAACGTGTCCCTAGAATGGATGATGATTTTCATGATCGTGGACAATCATCTTTGGCAAAACCAAAGAGCGAACAGCAACAAGAACATCTCTTTCATACTCGCTGCCATGTACAAGGTAAGCTTTGTAGAGTTATTATTGATGGTGAAAGTTGCTCGAACATAGCCAGCACGACAATGGTGGAAAAGCTTTGCTTAACCACTACCAAGCATCCACAACCTTATCAACTACAAGGGCTTAGCAACGAAGGCCAATTTAGGGTCACTCAACAAGTGCGCATCGCCTTTTCTATCGGTAAGTATCAAGACGAAGTTGTGTGCGACGTAATGCCTATTCAAGCCTGCCATTTGTTGCTAGGAGAACCATGGCAACTGGATCGAAAAGTCACTCACGATGGTCGTACCAATAGGTATTCTTTCAAGCATCAAGGAAAGAAACTCACCTTAGTACCGCTCACTCCGGAACAAGTCCATGAGGACCAAATCAAACTGAAAAATTCTGTTAAAACAAGTGAGGAAAAAGAAAAAGAGAATGAAAAAGAGCAAAAAGAGATTGAGAGTGAAAAAGAAATTGAAGAGAGAAGAGAGAATGAATTAGAAAAAGAAACAAAAGAAAAAGACGTGGAAAGGGTAGTGAGGAATGTTTCCACTAACCAAGATATGAATTTTTCTTGTGTTGCTACTTTTCAGGTTCCCAAAAGATCGAAAGATAACTTTAAACTTCAATACCTCTCAAATGAAAGATGCTTTCATACGATCAACTTAGGCAAAGATGAAATCACACTACATGATCCCGAAGGTAAGCGAGGTAAGGAAATTTTAGAAACCGAGTCTAGTGCAGATTTGAAAATTATTGATCAAACTTTTGGTGACTTAGTTCTTAAAAGATCCCCTCATTTTGATCCGATTAATTGTTACTCTTCGATTGTGGTTGATAAAGTCATTACGAAAAGAAGCGTGATTTGTTATTCTCTTGATTTACCTTGTGTAAAATCCTCGAATTTGTCCAAATCTGTTTTGGAGAATAAGGTAACAAAATTTTCCAAATTTGTTTTCAATTTATATTTGTGCCTTAAACAGTTTATGTGGTTGTACATGAAGTTTGAGTTCCATTTGACAAAGGTTAACTCAACAACGGAGATTCGACTACACTATGCCCCCGATGAGCGAAGGTTTGTTTTAAATGAAAAAGGTAAAATCGACTCTTATTCTTTTGCTTATCAAGGTAAGATGCTTGAAACCTTTGAAACACTTTTGTACTCCTCGGATAGCGACAAAGATCGTGTTGATGAACACTTAGATCGAAACGTGCTTGACTGTCCTATTTTATTTATTGATGATAAATCTATTTTGATGGTTGATAAAAAGATTCTTGTTTTTGATAATGCATGTGTGAGTGAACCTATAAACCGTCGATTAAGGCATGGTAATCTGAATCTGTCCATTCACATGCGTTATACCTGTTCTATTATGCTTATAATTGGACTACAAGCTTGTTTGCGTTGCTATATACTATTTCATGGCTATTCTTTTCAGTGGACTCAATTGCCATTAGTCCCATTCGATCGAGGAAAGTTGAGTTCATTTGATTTTTTAGATTCGAGGACGAATCTTTTTGAGGAAGGGGGAATGATACGAGTCATAAAGGCCCAATCCAAGTTCAAGAACGTGATGGGCTCAAATTGCCACAAGGCCCAATAACGAGATCAAAGGCCCGACAAATGCGGTCCAAACTAAATGGGACCATTCAAGAGCTTGTTAGCAAGGCCTTAATGCATACACGAGAGAACAAGAAAATCAAGATTCACTTTCTTGTTTTCAAGAAAATCAAGAAATCGAATCTTGGCCCAATTTTACTATTCGAAGAGATTTCAAGAATCAAGAAAATCAAGATTTCAAATCTTAGAAATCTTGGTCCAAGAAACCAAATCTTGCAGCCAAAACGCATTGGATCTCCATTACGAGCGTCAACGACCCAATTTCGGTAGGAGATGGATCATAAGCCCAAATTCTTGAAGGCGAGGCCCAATAACCAAAATCCAGCCCAATCAAGAAATTTCTTCATACTTAGTTGAAAATCAGGCCAAAATGTCAAAGGGCCCAATTTGTAAACATCTTACTTGTTTAATTTAATTTTTTAATCTTTAGGAGCATTACATGTAAAATTCGGCCCAAAACAGCCCATATAAGTGCATGGCCGAATTTACCTTGTTATTTTATTAATTAGGTTTAATTTTTTATTAGTTACTTGTGAGATTAGGATTTGTTGGAGGCCTATATAAGCATTGGCCAGCCACCCTTTGTAAAAACATCTTATTATTATTTTTTCTATCAAATTTCAGATTTGTTGAGTGCAGAATTTTCTTTGGGGTTTTCTCTAAGAATTCTCTCTTGAGTTTTCTTTAGAAGTTGTTTTAACAATCTTTTGATTGTGGGAGCCATCTTCAACCTTCTTCTTGCCATCGATATTCTTTGGAGGGGAGATTAGAGCCGTTTGAAGAGATTTGTGAAATCTTTCGGGATTTCAAGGATCTTTAGGACTTATCCTTTAATTCTTGCTGTTTTCGATTTCTTTCTTTACTTTTCTTTGCTTATACTTGTGCCGATTTCTCATCTAAAATTTTGCTGTTCTTGTTTGTTTTCCAGCATTGATTAAACTCAAGATCTCATCGTTTAAGTTGTTCTCCTATTGGCAGCACCCATTCGAACCCAAAAATTCCCAATTCCTAGGGTTTGGCCGATTGGATTTCTTTCAATTTGGGAATCAATTGATTGCTGGAAATTGGGCATTCTTGGCCGAATCAATCCCTTGGCAGATTCGCATCCTTTCCATACTTTCAATTCCGTTTGATTCGCTTATTCTATTTCTTTGTTTCTTGCTGCTCATTTAATTGAATTTGGGGAATTTCAATTCAATTCAGATTTGCTTTTAATCTTAATCTTTGTTTTTGATTTCAGATCTGTTCGTCTAGGATCTTTCGTAGGAGTTTCTCGTGACTTGGAAACTCGATCTTGGTCCGCGCGTAACCCTATATCACATTCCGTATTACTTAGTTTGGAAAACTTAGTTGGTGCTGTAAAAGACACTTTTAAAAGTAGGTTAAAGTGAATGGAAGCCGTGCACCAGGTAGGAAACCAAGAAAGAGAGGAGGTGAGTCCGTCGAACTGCTTAAGTACCAAGCTCCCTTCGGATCCAATCCTAGACATGCACACCGCCATTGCCACACTCTAACATCTCGTATAATTTTGAGAAAACCGTTTGGTTATGTCCATCTTAAGAAAATGATTAAGGTTGAAAACGTTTGCTTAACGGAAGTCTTACTTGTATTCGTGTTATTTTGAAATTACTTAATGTTTTTGAAAATGCGTTTTAGAGCTAATCTACTTTGTTGGGTATCATAGATCAGTTTTATCATAATAGAATTAAATACTAAATGTAACAACCCAAACCATAAAAATAATTAGCGGCCTTATTACAAAAACCCAAAACCATAAACAAAAAATATGGAAAATCTAGTTCACCAGAAGAAAAAGAATTTGCAGAAAACGTGTGGCCACTCCGAATCCTGCCCAGCTCCAAGTCCACCAACTAGGGCTCACCTGCAAGGATGGAAGGAAGAAGGGGTGAGTTTGGGAAAACTCAGTGTATACAGAAACCCATCCAAAGCCCAAATCAGCTCGAGCCCATGGGGCCTAAGCCCCATTCAGATCACAGTACACAATGGACCGAAGCCCATTTCAGAATACAGTAGCAAGGCCTTAGCCCCTTTTTACATAACAGTGTGGCCCATAGGCCCATTTCAGTAACATAAGTAACAATAGTAGTAATGAATGCAAGCCCAACTGGGGAGACTACTCAACCCACCAACCGCTACACTACCCTGTACCAGCCCTACACTCCATGTGGGGAATATCTCAACCCACCCAGCCCTACACTCCACAGTTGCAGCAACGCTGCTCAAATATCTGTAAGTTGAGGCAAAGCCTCCAGTACGTGGATGAACCACTTTCAATACTTCCTCCATCAATACCCCAATCCCATGCAACAAATATTAATAAAAGCATATCATGTAAAATACAGTATTAATCAATCATGCAGTTTAGCCAATTTAAACCCTAGGGGTATTTCGGTAATTATGCTCTTTAGGGGTAATTTCGTAACTTACAAACTACACAAGCTACTTCAGTAAATTTGTAGCAGTTTTATGCAATTTGGTTCCACCATCTAACTAACAGGCTACTTTGCCCATCTCTTACCCATATTGGTCCGTAAGCCCATTGGGCCTAGTTTTGGCCCATCGAGGGCCCTCTTTTCCCGAAGTACGTTAAGACGTCACAGAAAATTACTTACCACCTTGCGGTGCTAGATCTAACAATTACTCCACGTCTTGAGAGCATTCGCATACTCACAAGCCCATGAAATGCTGGAATTTTGGCATTTCGGCTTTTGCCGAATTGAACTAAGAAAGGGTGTTCGGTACACACCTGATTCTCGACGACTGCTACTGAGATCTCTTTCGATGTCCTACAATTGATTAGCATAGTTCTTATTTACAAACCATAATCACTAAACCCACAACCTACTTATCCATGGTCGAACCATGTCCCTAAAAGCCTTTGAAACCTTACCTTTTTGCCAAAATCGATAGCTAGCTCCGAATCCGGTTGCTCCAACAACCCACGCCTTCAATCCAACACTTAAGAAGACACTAATTCTTGATAGAAAACGTCAGTTAAAAACCCTTAGAGCCATATGCCCAAATCGACAGCCTCCCTAGATTTTAGGGACTTCGGCTTTTCCTAACTTTGTAAAATATGACCAGATCTGAGATGATGAACACTTACCCCTTACTCCTTTTTGATCTCCATGCAATCTGGTGCAGATTTATCTTTCAAACGACGGTAGAACTCGACTCCTGGAGTTTTGAAGTTTCGGCTACAAGCCCCCAAATCTATGGTTTTTCGACTTTTGGGTGATGAAGGAGATGACAATATGAAACTATAACCTGGATGTAGAATTGCCGACAGGTCTCTAGAGTTTAGAAAGAATAATCGTTGATTAATGGAAACATAATGTTAAAGGGTTTGGCTTTGAAGAAATCGGTACCTGTAATGTGTGTTCAAGATTTCGGCTTTTATGGATTCGGCAAAAGTATCGATGAACAGCAGAATTGATGAATGGTTTTGAAGAAGAAAAATAGAAAAAAGAAGAATAGGGGAAGTGGTAGTTTCGGCTAGAGAGGAAGAAGAGAGAAAAGAAAAACCTTGTGATGTTTGAGCAGAAAAGAACGTCACCACTCAATACCCTAGGTGCCGATATACTAACCTCATAACCCTCTGCCGATTTTTCCCCCTTCAATTCCCAAAATTCGGCCAACTCCTAACCTCTCTCCTAATCCCTTGAATCTCTCCCCTTATCCCTCCTTAATCCAAGCGTTTAGACTGATTCAAACTCTCCTCTAGCAGAATCCACCTGGACTCCAACACTTACCCCTCCAGCACTTAAAATAAATGCCTCTATTTGTCAACACAGGGAATCGATCCCATGCCTTCCCCAATGCTCCACACGCCACCTTTTTAGGAGCCTAGTGGCGTCACCCTTGCCACTTTACTAAGGCTCTTTTTGTGATGCAATTTACCCATAACTCTATACAAGGGCCATCTAGCCAGAACCCCTAACTCCTAAGTCCAAAAATTCAAAAATTCAACCAGGTTTTGGCCAACACATGGGCCTTCTATAAGCCCATTTACCTACTCAAAATATTAATTTCACATCCAAATGCAAAATTTTAAAATCTTTACAAAATATTGAAAACCGCGAATAAATTCGAAAATCAGGATGTTACAGATCCCAACTTTGCCGAGACTTATTTATTTCAAGGTTATGGAGAATCAATCAGTAAAGTTGAAATTGCAGAATTAGATGAAAGATCTTGGGTACAAGCACATAAATATGTTCTTTTTCACCACGATTCAATTGAACCATTATGCAAGTAAGTTCTAGAATATGATAAATATTCATCTTTTTTATTTGTTTATTTTCTAACCAATTAAACCTATTTTTCAACATAGTGAGTACAAACAAATCTTGAGATCTTGTTCACGCTCCTGAAGATTACAACAATGAGAGATTAATAAGTTATTCACAGAATCTTTCCATGAATGGTTAAGCCAAACGGTATGCAACTCAACCTTTTATTGACAAATAATAATGTTTTATCATAACATTTATAATTACTTAATTTACTTTCGATTCAATAGGTTTGGAGTGGGAAAGATGTTAATGACGAAGTTAAATGGCTTTCCCAAGGCCCACATAGAGTAGTAAGAAGATATAGTGCCTTCATCATCAATAGATTTAGATTTCATACAAAATATCGCGAGAGATTAAGGAGAACTCAAAATTGTGGAATAGTTGTTAATTCTTCAATTACAAGTTATACTAGTGCTAGGGACAGTAATCCCGTTGAGGGAAATGTGGAGTATTCAGACTTCTTACTGATATTATTGAGTTGGATTACTATGGAAAATGGAAAGTTATCTTATTTCGATGTGATTGGGTTGATGTTAATACTGCTCGCGGAATTAAAAACGATCAATTTGGTTTTATAATGGTGAATTTCTCTCGATTGATTCGCACTAGAGAACAATTGATAGACGAGCTGTATGTATTTTCTTCTCAAGTGAAACAAGTTTTTTACTCGAAAGATCCAACTGATGAGGGTTGGTACGTTGTACTCTGAAACACCCCTAAAGACTTGTTTGACATGGACAAAGGAAGTAGAGATAACATCGTCGAAAGATCAGAAACTTTGCCTTTTCCAGAACAAAACTTAAATGAAAATATCCCTAGTACTAGTACACATTTTGAATGGGTTTGTCAAGATGTGGATGAAGATATTTACAAATTATGTAGTAAGATTTTACGATTTTTTAATTATATGTAATATTATAATTTTAATCTAGCTCATGTTATTTAATTTAACTATTTTATATGTACTATTATTGTTGTAATTTGTTACTAAAATTTCAACTATTTTATGTGTATTGCAGGAAAAATGCGTAGAAGAAGATTACGAGATTTAAGTATTGTCCAGAATACTCCAAATTCGGAAGAAGCAAATAGTGAATAGCAGACAGTTATTGGATCTTCGAATATGTCGGAGACACTTGACGAGCCTGCAGAATTTCAAAGTAATGTTAAGTTTATTTTACATGTGTGTTGACTTTTATTATTAATTTATTTTTCATTTTTAATATAAATAATAACATATAATTTTTTAGCTGAAAGTGGTGGGACGTGCAGAGGTCGAGGACGTACGCTACTTAAAGATTTTTACGGCTTAAATCCTGTCGAGCGTGTCAAAGTAGAAACAATCATGGTCAGCCTGTTGCATCTGAAGCTCGACTTTTAGCGGGATATTTGGGCATTATAGCATGAAATGCCAATATGTTGCCCATCAACTACGAATCATGGCATCATATGCTTGGTAGTAACAAAAATCAAGCTCTCGATAATATTAAGGTAACAAAACATCTAATTGTTATTTATAATACTTTGGTTTAAGTTCCATTTATATTTACATTCTAAACTTGTGTTTTTTTAGGAGAGATTTGCTTTAGAGGTCTCAGATGACTATATCAAGAAGGCATTGGGTAAAAAATGGAGAGACCAGAAAAGCACTTTGAAAAAACAATATTGTAAGAAAGACATAAGCCTTGAAGAAAAGTTGTGAAATGTCCCCGGGAATGCTGAAGTACCAATGAGAAGATGTGGTTAGATTCTGGAATTCAAAGAAAGGAGAGGTATTACGTACTTCCAAATTCTTATAAATTTTTCGGTATATAGTGTTTACTATATACGTAATAATAATTACATTATGTAGGACTGTAAGCGAGTTGGAACACGCAGCAGGCAAAAATAAAAATTCACGCACACGGCAGGGTCGAGAAGTTTCGCATCTGTAGCTGAGGCCAAGGTATTATGAATTTATTAATTCTATCAAATATTAATGACTTTCTACTATTAAATAATATTTTTACTACTATAATGTAAGAAGTCTCGTCTGGTCAAGAAGTTGGATGCCTTCAGCTTTTTGAGATTACGCATAGGAAGAAAGATGGATCTCCTATGACATCTGAAGTTGGACAAATTATGGTATATTTACTTAATAAAATTTGATTTATTATAAATAATTATAATGTTTAATTATAATGGTTTAATTCATCGTTAGTAGCTTTAAATAATGTTAAGTTATGTTGCATTCCTTTTTATTATATATTTCGTTTCTAACTCTTTGATTGATTTATTAGGAGAAACTAAAGGAGAAGAAGGCAGAGTATGAAACGATTGCTTCGACTGATAGTTCTATTAATCTTGAGAATATTGATAACAGAATTATTACCGAAGTTTTGGGTCCTGAAAGGTATGGTCGACTTTGATTTCAAGGATCTGGTGTTACCCCGACCTAATATTTTGGATCCGGCTCCAAGCAATACATGCCTTCCTGGAGTCAAGCTCAAGCTGAAGTTCAGAGGTTAAGAGACCAGATAGCTTAGATGCAAGCGAGCACAGTTGAGAAAATTACCGAGGTTGAAAGAAAATATGAAGAACTCCAGCAACAACTTATAGCGGATGCAGCAGCGAGGGAGACAAAGGTAGTAGCGATGGCAGCAGAGCAGAGCAGAAAGTACGATGAGCTCCAGCTATAGCTTCAGCATATGATGAAGATGTTTCAGCAGTCGCAAAAGCCGCCATTTTAGACATTTGTTTTCTCCTTGTAAGAATATTTTTAACATTGTCACATTTACCATTATTGTAAGAATATTTTGAGTTACTTCATTTATTAATTTACATTGAAGTATCATTTTCATTTAACGTTTTTTGTTGTATTTTTTATGCTACATTTTCTATTTTTGGTTGGATTTCATGTTATATTTGCTGTTTTTGGTTGGATTTAATGCAGTAAGGGTTGGATATTGGTGGAAAATGTACACTGCAAATCTGCCAAAATTAGCGGCGTTTGTAACAAAAGCGCCGCTAAAAGCCATGACTTCTACCGGCACTTTTCTCACAAACGCCGTTGAAAGTCATGATCTTTTATGGCGTTTTTCAAATAAACGCCGCAAATTTTTGCAGCATTTTCTATAGCGGCGGTTTTCTAAAGGCCAAAAAAAACGCCGCTAAAAGTCTGTTTTCATGTAGTGAATTCCATTTCTTTTTCAAGGCATCCCACCTATTTTTATATTTTCTTTGTGAATAAGCCTTGCTTGTTTCATTCTCGAAGTTGGCCATTATTTTCAGCCATCCCTCTTTTGTGAAATGAGTATCAAGTCTATTGTTTTTCAATCTCTTTAATACAAAGATCACAGAATATTTCTATCAATCTCTTATCCCACATTGCTTTGACTTTTCCACCACTAACTTCATCCATCGAAGTACTTTTCATCTATTTTATAAATATATATGATCACATATAGAAAATTGAAAATCAATATTACAAAAAAAATATAAAAATATAAAAAAATAATCTTGAAATGTGGTTTGTATATATCAATCATCCCCCGCATATGACAATATTATTTAAACCTGTTTATGAATTTCACAAATTCTTTTAGAAAAGTATTTTACAAGTTAAATATTATGCATACGGACATATTCATTTTTGCTAGTAAAGTAAACAAGCAAATCATAAAACTTTATTTTAGCCCATTTTTAGATGGAGACCAAAGTCATTTACCTCTCATGGAGAAAGTATGAAAGGAAAAATAATAATAAAAAAAGCATACCTTGAAGGAACAAAGATCAAAATATTTCTTTGAGGAAGAAGGGCAAGTCCCACTGCTACTTCACAAATTAAATTCTATTAAAAAATGAAAGAAGGGAAAGTAGAAACTACTGCAAAAGTTGAAAGCAGTAGAGAAGTGATTTTGGTTGGTGTTTAGTAATAATATCTTACTGTTGGTGTGTTTTAATGAGGGTGAAAAAGTAATTCAGCATTCAAAAGTACTTTTAGTTGTAGAAAAGTTAAAAATTTTTGCTTTTGCGTTAGGCCAAAAAAGTGTGTTTGAATGCCCAAATTCTTTTAAAAAGTATCTTATTTAACGATGTTTTTATATTAAAAGTGCTTCTTAGAAGCAATGCTAAACTTACCCTTAGATTATTTGATAAATATAAATTTTAAATTATAAAAAGTATATATTCTACATTTTATCCTTAATCTTTTTTAACATTTCACATTATTCTAAACAAAAATCAAATTTTAAACGTGAATTTTTTATAGGATAATATAATATTAAATTAAAAATATTCTTCATTAAGTGATAACTTTTATCTACTTATTAATTTCTGTACTGTTTATAGAAAAAAATTCTAGCAAACTATTTTATTTTAGATTATCAAACATGTAAAAAAAATAGAATGTCGATAATGACAATATATCGCAAAGAAAAGAGAAATAAAAATAAAGAACACACAGATTTTTAAGTGGAAACCCTTTCGGGAAAAAACCACGGGCAGAAGAGAAGAAAATTAACTATGTCAAATTCGAATAATTACAAGAGGAATAGACTATGTCTATTTATAGGTTTGTAAAACCATATTCTAATAGGAGTGTAGTAAGATTGAAACACCTTATTCTAATCAATATCAAATAGATGAAGTTTAATAAGTGTAACAACCCATTTTCAGTGAAATCAGAACAGTGATTTCAGTACCACAAATCAGAGCCAGAAAGAAAATTTATTTTAATATTATTGCATGGTCTGTATTATGATAGTAATATTATATGAAAATTTTGATAAGAAAATTTTATCGATTATGTGCTTAATTATGGAAAGAACCAAATTGCATAAAATGCAAAAGTTGAGTTCTAGTAGCTAAAAGGATCAAATAGCTATGGAATTCAAAATAAGAGGTCCTTATATGGTAATTAGACCATTAAAGAAAAGTTAGTAGATATTTTTGGTGATTCATCCATGGAAAAATTAGAAAAGGCTAAGGGCTAAATTGGAAATCAAAATAATTAAAAGATAATAATAGAAAATATCATCTTATTTTTCATCATCTTCCCCAAAATTTGCATGGAAACCCTAGGAGAGAGATAGGAAACTAATCAAGCTTAATTAGGTATGTTTTCTTGTCCCGTTTTAGTAATTTTTATATTTTTTATATCAGAATAGTTTAATCTATTTATTTTGGGGATTAATTTGAAAAGTTATCAAAGTATGAAAATTTTTCCATGGATGAATATGCTGAAAATTTGAAATTTATGGTAGAAAATGAAATATTGTTGATGGATAAACAACTTTTATAAAGAGAATTTTCATGAAATTGTGATTTAGGGACTAAATTGAAAAATTGTAAAAACAATGGAAAAATTTTAATTTTTAAGAAATTCATGGGCTGTTATTAAGACATGTAAAAATCGGTTATGCTTGGAATAATGATTAAATTGCATGAATTTCATTTTCCGAGCCTAGGGACAAAGTTGGAATTTATGAAAAGTTTAGGGGTAAAATGATAATTTTGCCTAGGGTGTAAATTGAATCAAATTGAATATGAAATGTGATAAATTGATGATTAAATTCATTTATATAGATCTGGACAACTCAAATTCGAAGCTAAATCGAGGAAAAGAAAAAGTTTCAGATTAATAGATTTTCATACACAAAAAAGTGTCGAGCTAAGTTCGTGTAACTGAATTGTGTTTATTTATATGCTTGAATTGAATGTGGTATGTGATTTTATGAATTATATGAACGTAAAAAAAATGAAATATTCATATGTTCAATCGTATTTAGAAAGTATTAAGTTCTATTTGAATAATGAAATTCAATTGATATATGATTTTCCGTATTGAATGTGGTCCTGGATATGTTGCAGACAGAATATAGCTAAGACAAGCAATTTTATTATAGCCCTCTCGAGCATCCTATTATATAGTTCCTGCAAACATCCTGATCGGTAGTGATTTTGCATGTGTTGCACATTATCGTAGCTCTTTGTGAACGTCCTGTTACATGATTCGATCGGTTGTGATCCAGCATATATTGCGGACACAAATGCAGCTCTACGTGAGTGTCCTGATAAAAGATCTTATGAGTTTCCTGACATGGCTTGCTTGAAATCCTTGTTACCTTATCCGGTGCTCCCTGATATTAACTTTTCGGAGTTATTTGTTAAGCTCTATGAGCTTCTTGATTAAAACTCTTATGAGTTTTCCTGTTTAGCTCGGATAAACGTCCTGTTACATGGCTCATCTGAGCAATTCTAATATGTGGCTTGAGAGTGTACTCCATGATTATGTGCCCTAATGGGTACCCTTGATAATGAATTGATGATTTACAGTTTTGTACACCTTGTGTGTACTACCTGAGTATCCATCGATATTTCAATAATTCAACGGACAAAACTTCTGACATGGGAAATTATGAGATTAAAAGAGTTATGTCCTGAATACTTCTGAAATACTTGAAAGAGTGTAGCATGATGAGCTCAACCATGTTTATTTGATGTACATGTGAATTATGTGACTAACTTGTTTATTTAGTGTATGTGATTAGGCAAATTGCCAAATTGTTGGAAAGCATGTTATTGTATGCTTATTGTAATGAATGTGATTGGTAAGTTTAATTCCTGTTATACGAACTTACTAAGCATTAATTCCTTAATAGGTTTTATTTTCTTTGTTTTATAGTGCTCAGAAGCTTGCAAAGGTTAGAGATTGGTTGGAGTATCATCACACTATCCACCAGCTTATTTTGGTAAAAATAGTAAACTTATTTTGGTATAATGACATTATAGGTTAACTTGGCCAATTGATGGCTTGTAAATAGATGTTTGTAATCTAGCCATTGGAATGGCTAGTAATGGTTTGATTTGGTATATTATTATAAGATTATATCATGTTAATATATATGTATATGGTATGGTTTCGTTGAATTAAAGTAAAATATATGTGTCTTTACAAAAAAGTGATAAGTTTGATTTTATGAAAATAGGTGATGTTATATCATACTTGTTACTGATGTTTCCTTGGCCTAATGCTTGGAATTTGGTTGTTAAATATGTGCAAGTGTTGTTGTAGGTTAATGGAAAAATTTGGGTGAGAAATAAAGCTAGAAAATGGCTTTATTTTGTCCACACAGGTAGACACACGGGCATGTGTCTTGACCGTGTGTGACACACGGCCTGGCACATGGGCATGTGGTTTGGCCGTGTGTCCCTGCATCTTAAAATTGAGAATTAGAATGCTTAGATTTGGGCATACGGGTAGAGACATTGGCGTATGTCTCAGCCATGTGTGACACATGGCCTAGAACACAGGTGTGTGTCTTGGCCGTGTGAATCTTGCACTTAATTTTCGAAAATTAAATTGACCACACGGCCTAGCACACGGACATGTGGCTGGCCATGTGACACAAGTCAGAGAGTTACATGGGTAAGGACATAGGCCGGGACACGACAGTGTGCCTCATACCAAATGCCCATACGGCCCGAGACATAGGCATGTCATCTAGCCATGTGGCTACTCAATGTTTAAATTGGGCCTCAAGGGTCCATTCAAGGGATGATATGAATAATTTCAGATATGAATAGTAAATGACATAAATTATCTATAATTATTCTGTAAACTCCGATAATGCTCCGTAACCTTATTCCGGTGACGGATACGGGTTAGGGGTGTTATAATAAAGTTTAAAAAATCTTATTCTAAAATTAAATAAAAGAAGTGTAGTTCTATAGGGATTTTACTTTTATTTTATTTTACCACTGTATTTTACTTAAATAAGGATTCAGGTCACTTAATTCTAATAATCTCCACCTTGACACGAATTCTCAATGAACAAGTTCTTAATCGTGAACTCTCAACAAACAAGTTTTCCACATCTTCCATAAAACCCCTTAAGGGTTTAACTTTAACAATCAACACCAACCAAGTCTAAGCAATGCTCAAACTTGGTTATAAGAAGTGACTTAGTCATCATATCTGCTGGATTTTCATGAGTACTAATTTTGCTCACAACAATATCACCAGGAGCAATAATATCACGAACAAAATGATACTGAACATCAATGTGTTTTGTTCTCTCATGAAACATTTGATCTTTTGTAAGGAAGATGGCACTCTGACTGTTACAAAACACTGTATTGATTTGAAGGTCTTCATTGAGTTCACTAAAAATTCCTTTCAACCAAATAGCTTTTTTACAAGCCTCAGTAATCACCATGTGCTCAGCTTCAGTGGTAGACAAAGCGACTATAGTTTGCAAAGTGACTTTCCAACTGATTGCACAGCCTCTGATTGTAAAGACATAACCTATAAGAGATCTTCTTCTATTAAGGTCTCCAACAAAATCAGCATCAACATACCCAATGATTCTATCTCTAGTTCTTCCAAATTATAAGTAAACATTAGTAGTACCTTGTAAGTATCTTAAAATCCACTGAACTGCTTTCCAATGATCTTTACCGAGATTCTCCATGTATCTGCTAACTGCACTAACTGCATATGATAAATTTGGACGTGAACAAACCATAGCATACATGAGAGATCTTACTACATTAAAGTATGGAACATATGACATGTACTTAATCTCATCATCTGATTGTAGAGACTAAGCCGATGAAAGTTTGAAATGGGCTGCTAAAGAAGTACTAACAGGCTTAGCACTCTGCATATTGAACTTGCAAAGAACTTTCTCAATGTACTCCTTCTGACTTAGGTACAATTTACTTGATTTTCTATCTCTAAGAATCTCCATATCAAATATCTTCTTTACTGGTCTCAAATCTTTCATCTCAAATTCTTCACTTAGTTGGGCTTTAACCTTTCTTATCTCCTTTATCTTTCGTTGCTATCAACATGTCATCAACATAAAGGAGTAGATATACAAAAGAACCATCACTATTTTTCTTAAAGTAAACACAACTGTCAAAGATACTTCTTTTGAAATCATGAAAAGCCATAAAGGAATCAAACCTCTTGTACCACTATCTTGGTAACTGTTTCAAGCCGTAAAGGAACTTTTTCAGCAAGCAGACATAGTCTTCTTTTTCTGAGACTATAAAACCCTCTGGTTGTTGCATGTAAATATCTTCCTCAAGTTCTCCATGCAAAAATACAGTTTTTACATCTAACTGATCAAGCTCTAAATCATGCATGGCCACAATACCAAGAAAAGTTCGAATTGAACTATGCTTCACAACTGGGGAGAACACATCTGTGAAGTCCACTCCTGGAATTTTACTGTAACCCTTTGCAACAAGCCTTGATTTATATCTGGGTTTTTCAACTCCTGGAGTCCCTTCTTTTTTTTTAAACACCCATTTACAACGAACAACCTTTTTACCTTTAGAAAGTTTCACAAGATCCCATGTTCTATTTTTATGGAGTGATTCCATCTTCTCTTAAATAGAAAAAACATCCAATTTTCTGAGTCTTCATAGCTAACCACCTCAGAATAATTAGATGGCTCTTGGTTTGCATCTATATCTTTAGCCACATTTAAGCATAAGCAACTAGATCAGCTGCGGCATACTTTTTTGGAGGTTTAATTTCTCTTCTAGTTTTGTTTTTGGCGATAGAGTATTGTGGTGAAGAAGTAACTCTATTTTGAATTTTTGTACTGGCTTGAAAAGTTGACTCTGTTGTAGATTTTGGATAAATCTGATGCTTCGCCAGCTTTTGATTTTCTTTATTGGAAGAGTCTTTAAGATATAAGTTAGGTAGCATAGCAGTTTCATCAAAAACAACATCTTTGCTAATTACAACTTTTCTATTTTCAGGACACCGTAACTTATACCCTTTTACACTAGTTTTATAACCAAGAAAAACACATTTGATGGATCTCAATTCCAATTTTCCATTATCAACATGAGCATACGCAGGACACCCAAATATCTTTAAGTTAGAATAGTCAGCAAGACTACCAGACCATACCTCTTGTTAAGTCTTTTTCTCAATGGCAACGGATGGAGATCGGTTGATCAAAAAACATGCAGTAGAAGTTGCGTCGACCCAAAATAACTTTGGTAAGCTGACATTTGACAACATACATCGAACCTTCTCCATGATTGTTCTATTCATTCATTCTGCAATGCCGTTTTGCTGTGGAGTATGTTGAACTATCAAGTGTCTCACGATCCCTTCTAACTTGCACTGTAATATCCCGAATTAGGGCCTAATCGAAATAGTGGTTTTGTGAGCAAAAATATGAGATAGAAATAATTATTTTATGATTATTTTGAGGTCTATGATATGATTTCATGATTATGTGAAAATTTCGTGAAAAATTCTATGCATAAAGTGTTTAATTTGAAGTTAGGGACTAAATTGAATAAGTTGCAAAACTTGCATATTAGAAGTTTCTAGTATGAAATTGCTTTGAAATATCAATTAGGAGGTCTTAAATAGAAATTTGACCAATTTCAAAGTTTATGGACACATATTGGACATGAATGGAATTTTTGGAAAGTTTAGTAGTAAGGGCATTTTGGTCATTTAAGGGTAAAAAAAATTAAAATACAAAATTAAAAGCCAATTTTGCTCATCTTCTTCACCATGGACGTGTATACCAAGGGAGACTCCATGGCTAGGGTTTTCAAGCTTCCAAGCTCGATTGTAAGTCCGTTTAGCCTCGTTTTTAATGATTTTTACGTTTTTGGAGTCCCGGTAACTTGATTTAGCTTATGCTAGCAATAATTCAACCTAGGGTTCATATTTGGAAAAATACCCATAGGTGAAATTTGTGTATTTTTGTGTTTTATGATATAATATGAGGTTTTAAATTATGTTAGACAACTTGTGCTACTCGGTTTTAAGTGAAAACGAGCAAAAGGGCTTAATCGGTAAAAATACCTAATAGTCATAAGTACATGTTAGAGTGAGAATTTGATGTTGCCATAGAAGGGAAAAATGATCAGCATGTCATAAAACATAAGAAAATAGGATGAAGTTTACTTTCTGAACCTTGGGGAAAAAGTGCAAATATGCAAAAGTTTAGGGGTCAAAATGAAAATTTTTAAAAATATGATTTTTGGACCCGTATGAATAGTGTGACTAATTATTAGGCTAAATGTGATATTATAGATGAAGGAAATCAAGATTCAGTCTTAAATCGGGAAAATACAAGGTTATGGATTAAAATGGTAAATTGCTGTTTCTGGATCGAGGTAAGTTCGTATGATAATAATAATGCAATGTTATGTTTGAATTATATTTCTTACTATTATTGCATATATTGTATGATTTAATATATTAGAAAAGTTGATGGAATGGTGTTTATGATGTGGAAATATTACATGAAAGAATGTTACATGAAATGTAAGAAAATGAAGATTCATGACAAGTGATATATGAAATATGTGATTTATGTTATGTAAATTCTTAAAAGTTGGTTTGATATTTGAGTTGTGTCTTATTATACTATGAATGGACAATTGGTACTATGGATACTGAGATTGACACTTCGAGTAAATTCGTACATAAATAATCCATCGATTCTTTTTATGTTATTATATTTGATATCATATGAAATGTGGCTACCTATCAAATGGTTATTTGATGTAAATTATGAATTTAAATTGATTACGGACAATTTAGTAAAACGTTGAAAAGTGAAGAATTTCCCGATTGAACCTTCGGAATAAAAACGATACGAATGATCTATTGTGAGGTCGCATGTGTAGTACTAAGTGCAGGCTACTATGTGTACCCGAAAACTATGATCACGTGTGTAGTACTAAGTGCAGGCTACTACGTGTATTAGATGGTGAGGTCACGTGTGTAGTACTAAGTGCAGGCTACTACGTGTACCAGACTGTTGGTCTCATGTGTAGTACTAAGTGCATGCTACTATGCATACCAGATAGCTTCGGCTACAAGTGTGGAAATGAGAAAATGTGCAGGCAATTGTGTATCTGTTATTATTCCGATGAGTTCAACGGGAAATCAATTAAATGAAAATACATGTGAAAGTGATTATGTGATGAACAAGTGCAAGTATATGTTTATTTGAATTTATGAGTAATATGCTCAATATTTGAGCGAACCTCGGTAAAATGGAATGGATTAAGTGAAATTGTATAAAAGTGAACTTTAGTAGTAAAACAATATTAGACAGCAGCAGTGCATGACTTTGAAAATTCACCAAAAATTTGTGTAAGTTGAATTAAATTTTAAAAAAATTATGGAAATAAATCTTAATGAGTTTATTTTCACATGAAAGAAACAAGGGAAGCAAAAGAATTCTATATTGTGTGATATTTGAATTCTTGTGAAACAGGGTCTGAATGAATTCGAGATCCCCTGTTCTGACTTTAGAAATTCACCATAAATTGTACAAAAATTTTTGGGAGTCATACCTTACATGCATGGATTCCTTATTGAATGTAATTTTAAGGGAAGCAAACGGGATAGTCGTTGGAATTCTGTACAAGGAGAAATTCGGTTTGTAGTGGACAGGGGTCAGAGTAGTCATACCCTGAAATAAGGGAGACTTTAACTAATAAACTGTACTAAATGTCCTGACCAAAAATTCTAGAAAAAAATTAATAAGTATAAATATGAGTCTAGTTTCATATAAAATTTACGGAATTGGATTTCGAGTTTTGTAACTTGAGATATGATTTTTTTTAACACCAGGACTCCAAAAAACAGCCTATCCTGAATATGTGTAATTGTACAATTATAGTGTTTTATCTTGAAAAGCATGGTAGTAATTGCTTATTATTTTCATATGAAGTTATTAAGAGTAAGGCTTACCCACCTCTCCATTTCTTTAGTATTGGCAGGTCGGCTCGGGGTTGGAGACCGTCGGAGGCAAAATCACACTATCAGACTATCATTTTTGGGAAAATTAATTCAAATATTAGAAATATCAAGTGAGTGGCATGTATAGGAAGTTGGTTTGTGATATGTATTTTTATTATGATTTTGACCATACGTATCAGTTTGCATTGAGTTATCGTATAAAATCATGAGATGTGGTCCTTATCCATTATGGTTTATAAGTTTAATCAATCGTGCTATGTCCTATGTTTTGATGTGATGATATAGTTAGCTTTGTTTGTTATGCATGTGTTCGAAAAGTTTTGAATTAAATGAAAGTCTATGGCTCGGTTTTCGTCTATGTGTATTGTTAAGTCTGGTAATGCCTCGTACTCTGTTCCGGCCTTGGATACGGGTAAGGGGTGTTACATTTAGTGGTATCAGAGCTATGGCTTAGTCAGTTCTCGGCCTAACCTAGCATGTGTAATAGTCCAGCTATACATGCCACTGATTTTTGATAGTGTGATGTCTCCCGACGCGTATGAGCACCGTCTCGCTTAGACAGAGGTACTCTCCAACCGAGCTGCACTGACCATGTTTAATGTGATGCGAAGGTGTTTGAATAAAATTACGATTATGATGAGTTTCGATTTAGAAAAGTATGAATAAAAATTTATGATATATATATAAGTGATAACACGTGAGATGAAAGGTCATGTCGTGATAAATATCCATACTTGCTTGATGCTCATATGATGTAGTGTATTTGACTTACTTGATAAGATGAACGGGATAAACAGAAATTCGTAGAGGTATGAGTAAAAGTTCCTAATATCATGATATGAATGAAAATGTCATTGCCTTGATTGAACGTTGAATGTTGATGAATGTCAATGATATTTTTTATGAGATAAATGATTATAATGAAATGAATTTATCTATGTTAAATTGTTTGGACTGAATTATGTGATTGTAATTATATGTATATGATGATGCACGAAACGAAAGTTGTGATTGTGATATAAATATCAATGTTTGTTTAACCCTTATATGATGTCATGAGTATGATTTGTTCGAGTAGATGAATGGATAAGTCAAGCTATCCAGAAAACATAGGATGCATGCATAATTATACTTGACTAAACGAGATAACTGGAAAGTGAGCATTAAATCAATATGAATGTTAGTTACTCGAAATGAATAACATGATTGAGATATGATTGCTATGAAGAAAACTGTGTTACATGTATATGTATATGAGAGTTGAATCAGAGGCCCTACGACCACTTTCCCTTTACCAAAGTGGTGTTTTATAATGGAATTTCATGAGATTTATACTGAATAAGTTTCCGGTTGAGAAACCAAAGAGTTCAGTGCTAGAATAATTATAAATATGATTAGAGATTGAAGAATGAATTGATAAGTAAAGTCAAAGCTAGAAAAGTATCAGATTGGCATAAGGATTATTGGAGTTATGCACTGTTCCAGTTAGAGAAGAAATTTATTTTGATAAATCGAATTACTAAGGTACAAGGTCGAGAAAAGTGCAAATAAAAATTTATTCAGAACTAGTTTTCTTTAGTGAAAAGTAATATGAAATTTGTGATGGCAGAAATAGTTGGGGAAATGATATCTGAAATGTGTAATATCTGAGTGTGACAGTTACAGTTGGACAAATTTTAGCAGTTTCTTCTAAGATGTTCTATGTGTTTATCCGTTCCCAGAAATATTTCTATGGTTATTGATCTTTTGAAGAAATTCTTGTTATATGGGGATGTTTTCTAATCCTGATGTTAAATGAAAGCATTGGTAGCCTGACTGGTTTATAATTTATATTGCTCTATTCCTTCGGGCATTCTATTATATTCTGCCCGATAAAAAAATAAAAAAAATTGATGAGAGAATATGTATGATACTATGATTTTGTTTCTTCTACTTGATGCTCCATTTGATATGTATATATATGGGAAGATACATTGTTCTTGTTGCATTTGATTCCAGTGAGACTAAATGATGTTTTCTACTAGATTTCTTTTCTCTGAGGAATTATCGGGATCTTCTATATTTTCCTATGAGTTTGGTTTTCAATTTTCTGGCATAGTATCGTATCTTGGGTTTCTTTATTCTGGATTTCTTTATTCTGGGTTTTTCTATCTTGGATTTCTTTATTCGATTTTCTTGTTATCTTTATTCTGTAATTTGTCAACTATGACTCATGTTCGGAGTGCATTCTTCAGCTCGTGATAATCATGTCAAGTATGGCTATACTTCTGATTTGATTTGGGTGATGTCGTGATTTTAGTATTGGGATTTTTCTAATTTTCGTGTAAGGTTTGACAAAAGTAAAGGTATAAGTGATAAAAGTGCGAGTTTCAATCGGTATGGTGGATTACTTCTCTCAAGTAAGTCAATTATAGTTAATGTCTTCAATTGAGATATTTTGGTACTTGAGCTAATGCAATTGAGACGGTTTTGATTAACGTAATAAATGAATAGTAAAGGATGGCATGATGAATTGTTTTGTAACTAGAAGAAAGGATTATTTTCGAGGTTATATCAGAATTATTTCCGTAGCGGAAAGAGGAAAATGTGATAGTGAGTAGCAAACTAAAAGAGTACAGTGAGGATCGACTTCTAATAATGAATTTCAGAATATATGAGAAATTAAAGAGATATATTAGCGGCACCGCCTGAGTGAAAGTTCTTCAACACTGAATATGAAATTGAGGAATCTAAGTGAAGACCACTTTTCTGGTAAGATTTTCGGGGACAAAAATCCCTAAAGGGGGGAGAATTGTAATATCCCGAATTAGGGCCTAATCGAAATAGTGGTTTTGTGACCACAAATCCGAGATAGAAATAATTATTTTATTTTGAGGTTTATGATATGATTGCATGATTGTGTGAAAATTTCATGAAGAAATTCTATGCATAAAGTGCTTAATTTGAAGTTAGGGACTAAATTGAATAAGTTGCAAAACTTGCATTCTAGAAGTTTCTAGTATGAAATTGCTTTGAAATATTAATTAGGAGGTCTTAAATAGAAATTTGACCAATTTCAAAGTTTATGGACAAATATTGGACATGAATGGAATTTTTGGAAAGTTTAGTAGTAAGGGCATTTTGGTCATTTAAGGGTAAAAAGAATTAAAATACAAAATTAAAAGCCAATTTTGCTCATCTTCTTCACCATGGACGTGTATACCAAGGGAGACTCCATGGCTAGGGTTTCCAAGCTTCCAAGCTCGATTGTAAGTCCGTTCTAGCCTCGTTTTTAGTGATTTTTACGTTTTTGGAGTCCCGGTAACTTGATTTAGCTTATGCTGGCAATAATTCAACCTAGGGTTCATATTTGGAAAAATAACCATAGGTGAAATTTGTGTATTTTGGTGTTTTATGATAGAATATGAGGTTTTAAATTATGTTAGACAACTTGTTCTACTCGGTTTTAAGTGAAAACGAGCAAAAGGGCTTAATCGGTAAAAATAACTAATAGTCATAAGTACATGTTAGAGTGAGAATTTGATGTTGCCATAGAAGGGAAAATGATCAGCATGTCATAAAACATAAGAAAATAGGATGAAGTTTACTTTCTGAACCTTGGGGAAAAAGTGCAAATATGCAAAAGTTTAGGGGTCAAAATGAAAATTTTTAAAAATATGATTTTTGGACCCGTATGAATAGTGTGACTAATTATTAGGCTAAATGTGATATTATAGTTGAAGGAAATCAAGATTCGGGCTTAAATCGGGAAAATACAAGGTTATGGACTAAAATGGTAAATTGCTGTTTCTGGATTTAGGTAAGTTCGTATGATAATAATAATGCAATGTTAGGTTTGAATTATATTTCTTACTATTATTGCATATATTGTATGATTTAATATATTGGAAAAGTTGATGGAATGGTGTTTATGATGTGGAAATATGACATGAAAGAATGTTACATGAAATGCAAGGAAATGAAGATACATGACAAGTGATATATGAAATATATGATATATGTTATGTAAATTCTTAAAAGTTGATTTGATATTTGAGTTGTGTCTTATTATACTATGAATGGACAATTGGTACTATGGATAGTGAGGTCGACACTTCGAGTAAATTCGTACATAAATAATCTATCGATTCTTTTTATGTTATTATATTTGATATCATATGAAATGTAGCTGCCTATCAAATGGTTATTTGATGTAAATTATGAATTTAAATTGATTACGGACAATTTAGTAAAATGTTGAAAAGTGAGGAATTTCCCGATTGAACCTTCGGAATAAAAACGATACGAATGATCTATTGTGAGGTCGCATGTGTAGTACTAAGTGCAGGCTACTATGCGTACCCGAAAACTGTGATCACGTGTGTAGTACTAAGTGCAGGCTACTACGTGTATTAGATGGTGAGGTCACGTATGTAATACTAAGTGCAGGCTACTACGTGTACCAGACTGTTGGTCGCATGTGTAGTACTAAGTGCAGGCTACTATGCGTACCAGATAGCTTCGGCTACAAGTGTGGAAATGGGAAAATGTGCAGGCAATTGTGTATCTGTTATTATTCCGATGAGTTCAATGGGAAATTGATTAAATGAAAATACATGTGAAAGTGATTATGTGATGAACAAGTGCAAGTATATGTTTATTTGAATTTATGAGTAATATGCTCAATATTTGAGCGAACCTCGATAAAATGGAATGGATTAAGTGAAATTGTGTAAAAGTGAACTTTAGAGTAAAACAGTATTAGACAGCAGCAGTGTATGACTTTGAAAATTCACCAAAAATTTGTGTAAGTTGAATTAAATTTAAAAAAAATTATGGAAATAAAGCTTAATGAGTCTATTTTCACATGAAAGAAACAAGGGAAGCAAAAGAATTCTATATTGTGTGATATTTGAATTCTTGTGAAACAGGGTCTGAATGAATTTAGTTCGTAATGCACAGGGGTCAGAGTAGTCATACCCTAAAATAGGGGAGACTTTAACTAATAAACTGTACTAAATGGCCTGACCAAAAATTCTAGAAAAAAATTAGTAAGTAGACATATGAGTCTAGTTTCATAGAAAATTTACGGAATTGGATTTCGAGTTTTGTAACTTGAGATATGATTTTTTTAACACCAGGACTCCAAAAAACAACCTATCCTGAATATGTGTAATTGTACAATTATAGTGCTTTATCTTGAAAAGCATGGTAGTAATTGCTTATTATTTTTATATGAACTTACTAAGCGTAAAGCTTACCCATCCTCTCCATTTCTTTAGTATTGGCAGGTCGGCTCGGGGTTGGAGATCGTCGGAGGCAAAATCACACTATCAGACTATCATTTTTTGGAAAATTAATTCAAACATTAGAAATATCAAGTGAGTGGCATGTATAGGAAGTTGGTTTGTGATATGTATTTTTATTATGATTTTGACCATACGTATCAGTCTGCATTGAGTTATCGTATAAAATCATGAGATGTGGTCCTTATCCATTATGGTTTATAAGTTTAATTAATCGTGCCATGTCCTATGTTTTGATGTGATGATATAGTTAGCTTTGTTTGTTATGCATGTGTTCGAAAAGTTTTGAATTAAATGAAATTCTATGGCCCAGTTTTTGTCTATGTGTATTGTTAAGTCTGGTAATGCCTCGTACTCTGTTCCGGCCTTGGATACGGGTAAGGGGTGTTACATGCACAGTTTATTAAACTCATCAGAACAAAACTCTAAGCCATTGTCTATGTGGAGGTATTTTATTTGTTTTCCAATCTATTTTTCAATAATAGTTTTCCAAGACTTAAATACAGAAAACACATTGCTTTTCTGCTTCAGGAAGAACGCCCAAAATTTTCTGGAAAAATCATCAATACAAGTTAACATATAATTAGCTCCACCTCTTGAAGGCACTCTTGATGGCCCCCACAGATCAGAATGAATATACTCCAACGTTCCCTTCATATTATGGATTCCTTTAGTGAATCGAACTCTTTTGCTTCCCAAAAGCACAGTGCTCATAGAACTTCAGTTTACAAATTCCTTACCCATCAAAAAGTCCTCTTTTGCTCAATTCTGCCATGCCATTCTCACTCATATGCCTTAGGCGCATATGCCAAAGTTTAGTAATATCATCATTTGAAAAGGAAGAGGAAGCGACAGCTGCATCACTAGTTATAGTACAACCTTGCAAAACATATAACTTGACAATCTTTCTTTGCCCTTTCATCACAACAAGGGAACCTTTGGAAATCTTTAAAACCCCACTTTTAGCTGTGTATATCTACCCTTTTGAACCAAGAGTACTCAACGAAATTAAATTTCTTTTCAATTCTGAAACATGTCGCACGTCACTAAGTGTTCTAACAACTCCGTCAAACATCTTAACTTTAATCATTCCAACACCTGCAATTTTACACGAAGCATTATTTCACATCAAAACAATACCTTCAGACACTGTTTCGTAAGTTGTAAACCAATCCTGATTGGGACTCATGTGGAAGGTGCAGCCCGAATCAAGGATCCACTCCTCGCTCACTTTAGAATTGTTGATAGAAGCGACTAGAAGTTCCCCATCGCTGTAGTATTCTACAACATCAGTTTCACTGGATTTTTCTAGTTGTTTTCCTTTTTGATTCATAGCTTCCCTTTTTATCTTGTTCTGCAGCTTATAGCACTCAGATTTAATGTGCCATTTTTTTCTTGCAGAAGTTACAAGTTTTACCTATGTTTGAAGACTTTGATCTACCTTTAGATTTACCGTGAGGATTTTGTTCCTATGTCCTTCCACGATCATCATCAGCATTTCGATCTTGTCTCCTACGAACAATGAGACCCTCTCCCTGAGAGTCGGTTTAACCACAAGATACTTTATCTTATCATACGAGGTTAAAGAATCATAAGCCTTATTAACTGTGAGAGACTCACAACTATATAAAATCCTAAAGGTTGAATAAGACGAGGGCAACGAACAAAGTAGAATTAACCTTAGACCTTCCTTATCATACTGAAACTCCACGGCCTCTAAGTTTGAGAGAACTTCTTTAAACACTATTAAGTGTTCGTGCACAGATGCACCTTCATCCAAACGATGAGCATAAAGATGTTGTTTCATATGCAACTTGCTGGTTAGAGTTTTCGACATGCATGTTTGTTCCAGCCTCTTCCATAATGCAGAAATGGTTTTCTCCTTCATCACATCCTGCAAAATTTTGTTAGACAAATGCAGATGTAATTGTGTTAACTTCTTTCGATCCTTACGCTTCTTCTCTTCATTCGTTAATGTCGAAGGGATCTTATCTATCCCTAGCAGGGCATTTTTCAGATCCATCTGCGCAAGAACTGCTTGCATCTTAATCTACCACAACGCAAATCTGGTGATGCGATCCAACAACAGAATTTCATACTTCAAAAAAGCCATTACCGTGATCAAGATGAACAACCCAAAAGCTTTGATACCAATTTGTAAAAAAAATAGAATGTAGTAATAACAATATATCGCAAAGAAAAGAGAAATAAAAATAAAAAATGCACAGATTTTTACGTGGAAACCCTTTCGGGAAAAAACCACCGACAGAGGAGAAGAAAATTCACTATGTCGAATTCAAATAATTACAAGAGGAATATTCAAATAATTACAAGAGGAATAAACTATGTCTATTCATAGGCTTATAAAACCATATTTTAATAGGAGTGTAGTAAGATTGAAACACCTTATTCTAATCAATATCAAATAGATGAAGTTTAATAAGGTTTAAAAAACCTTATTCTAAAATAAAATAAAAGAAGTGTAGTTCTATAGGGATTTTACTTTTATTTTATTTTACCACTGTATTTTATTTAAATAAGGGTTCGGGTCACTTAATTCTAACAAAACATGTGTAAAAAAAAACCAAATCATTGAAAATATTAAATTTTAATTGATTTAATTTTTTCAATGGTCTATCAAACAAGGCTTATGTTATAAACATGTTTTGATATTTTATTTAAAATTAAATACTAAATATAATTAGATTGTTTGGGATAATATAATCTTAAATGAGATAAAATAAAATAAAACACTGTTGAATTTATTCTCTATTAAGCTTGTGTCTAATAAACTATTGAAAATTTGCTATATTTAATATTTTAATTGTGTTTGATAATCATTTTAATTTTTTTACTTAATATAAATTTTTTAGCAAAAAAGTGTTGAACAAGATAAGTAGGAAGATAGTTACTTATCACTTAATGTAGAAAATATTAAGTTGATTTTATTTTATTAAATAAATTATCATTTTTTAAAATGATATATTCAAATTACTGCATTTATTTTTCATCTAAAACTATCAAATAAATATAATATTATATTTATAAGATTAAAATTAAAAAATATTTTAAAAATCAATATTTACTTTTGTCAAACAACATAATTATATTCTGTACTTATATTTATTAATTTACCAAACAAATTTCTAATATAAATTCAATATTTATAATGTTTAACAGTAAAAATTCAATGCTTAAATTTTCAGCACTTAAATTTTTAGTTCATCAAGCACAAAAGTGATAAGTAGGTCCTATCTATTTATCATTTTCTACATTTAGTAGTTTTTATTGTGGGTTATCAAACGTGCTTAAAAAATTAAGTTGCTAAAAGTATTAATTTTGAGTTGATTGAATTTTTTCAACACTTTATAAAACAAGACCTTGGTTTATCTTAAAAAGAACAAAAATCTTATCACTAACTTTACCAGTGTTATAAATGTTGAGAAATTGATATTTAGTAAAATTTGGGATTATGAGATTCTCGCCTCGAGTAGATGCATTTTTGAATCTCACTATAGATACTTAATTTTGTTCGAGACTTTCGAAGTCGAGTTTGAATTTTTTAAATGGTTGACGAGCTATGAATTTCTTTTTTATGATTGATTATTTCAAATTTTAAAATTGAGTTGGTATCAATTTAAAAGTTGGAATCTTCCCTCTTAGGTTTTAATTATTCTAAAATTAAATTTAATTAGATTTAATGAAAATTTTGGTTTCAATTAAATTGAAATCAACATTAATTTATTTCTAATTTAATTTATTTTAATTTTTAAAATTTTGGCCTGAAATGTGGTGGTTATTTGGATATCCACTTATGTTAGTGTAACACTTCAATAATTATGATATGAAATGTGCCATAATTTCGGGCCCATATATTGAGAAATTATGAGAAAATTTATGGAATGACTCAAATATGAAATTTTATGAGTAATTGGATATTGGCATTGAAAATATGTGAAAAGAGTTGAAAATGTGACAAAAAGGATCAAATTGTAAGTTTTGAAAAGTATGAGCATCAATGTGCAAAATTATTTGAATTTGGGAAATATGAATTATTACGAATTATTTGACACAAAATGTATAGGAATGTAATTTGGTGTGATGAAAATTACTTTTTGAATTGACTTGGATGAATTAAATAGTAGAGGGACTAAATTATAATTTTTTCCATTTTTACCGAAAAGGGAAAAATTGTAATTCTTACAATTCAAGGACTTAGACTCAAACTCTTTTACTATTTTCATTGAGCTGTCTTGATTAAATAAGAGAATTGAGTGACTTGTTGACTTGAATAAGCATGAAATACTTAGATTGAATTGATTGAAATATATGATTGATTATCTTGTTACATGAATAAATGGAAGACTCACATATCTCTTGTAAAATGAAATGTTCAGATTGAATATGCCATGAATACTTAGTTATATAATTGTATTTCCGGTGGTTAAGGTAATTTAATGTATATGTTTTTATATGAACTTACTAAGCTTTTGTAAAGCTTACTCGGTTTTGTTTCCTATTTCTTATAGTTGACATTTTGCAAAACACGGCTATCTGATCTTTTCAAAGCTCACACATCCAACTTTAGAATCAGTAAGCTTTTGAATTGTCTTGACGTGGTTATGTGGCATTTGTTAAGGTTTAAATGTGATTAAGTGTTTGTTTTAGATGTTGAGAATGATCCATGTTTATAATAATTGTTTTGAGATTTATATATGTTATATATCTAGTATTCATGTGTTGAACCAAGAATGTGGTTAGTTGTGGATGCCTCATAATGATGTTGGAACTAAAGTTGATGTCTATAAAATGTGCATATTGTATTGTGTTAAGCTATACTTGAAATATACGAAAAGGTTATAACAATTATGGAATGGTGATCCTTTGAAGTGTGTTGATTGAATTGTATGCTAATGGATTGATGCAAAAATGGTAGTATGGGATTGAACAAGTAGTGAATGTTTGTATGATTTGAATAATATGAAAATTTAAATGTAGTTACATGATGAGTAGTCCTTGAGGCATATTAGAAGGTTGAAGAGTTATGTTTGGATTATGATCAATTAGGGATGTTTGATTTATCTATGTGCATGTTGAATAGGTATATATATGTACCAGTGGTTTTGGTTTTAATTATGAAATTGAAATGTTTTTAAAGGTTGAATTTTGGCTGTGTAATAAGGCATCGATACTTTATTAGAAGTATTGGTAATTGACCAAATGAACAGTGTTTTAAATAAACAAAATGCCAATTTGGTAGCGATACCAAATCAAGGTATCGATACATATGCAAAAGTATCGGTACCTAAATTTTATGTATCAATACCCTTTGATTTTAATTTGATTCTTGAGATTTTGAAACTAAAAATGGTATTGGTACCTAGTCTTGGTATCGATACCTATTCTTCAAATTTTAAAAACTTACAGTTCAGTCCTTCTGCATGATCAAGTCTATTCAATTATATTCATACGTTCTATTTAGTCATTTTTTTGTTTAAATCTTATTACGTATACAAAGATGAAATGATTGTTAGTTTTAATTTGAATTAATAATATAAATCATATGTGATTGTTCCGATAACTGTAGTAGCATCCTATAGGTCGGGTCTAGTGACCGGACCGAGTAAGGGGTGTTACAGAGTGGGTTTGTGAATGCCTTCGAAGGGGGAGGAAGGATAAGTGAACTCCTTTACTCCTAGTACAACTCCCTGTCATGTTTCTATTGGAAGTAAATGGAGAGAAGGGATATTGTTTCGTGCGAACATGTTTTCACTAGGAGAAAAAGTCTAGACCTCGTTTGAAGGAGGAGTATAATAAAGGGTGCTAATTGGGGGAGTATGGGAGGTTTGGTGAGTAGTGTTTAAATCTGAACTCACGAGAAAAGGCACTGGATTGGGTGCAAGAAGGTCCGTAGCATTAGTGGAATCAGTAGCAAGCTTGGGGATGGCTGGAAGAGGAGCAAGGGATTCACTTTCCAAAAAGATTGGCTCTTTCCTAGGCCTACGAACCCTCTTTCAATCTTTCAAATCTTGCGACTTATTGGAGGACCTTCTTTCAAACCTCGGCCTCTTGCTACTATTACTGCCCGCTGGAATCCTGGTGTTAGTAACTTCCATAGCCTATTGTGCACTCTCCATTAGTCCTTTTATATCCATGACTTTGGGTTGAAAGGGTTGTGATGGGATTGAAGGGTAATTAGGGCTTGCAGTATCAATAGAGGCGTTAATAACATTCTCAGCTAAAGTTCTACCTGATGGCTCACCTCTGAACCCTAGTGAGGAGGAAGACCAACGGTGGGAGGTATATTGCAGACAATTATAAAAGAAATTTTGGAGGCTCCCTCATTCTTCCAACAAGCGCCTAGGCTAACTTGTCGTTGGCCCCTAATGGCCATGCCTTTTCAACAGACTACACCATCCTAATAAAGATTGGTTGTCCGCCAACCATTTGGGCTCATTCCCTCTAAATAGTAGCAAAAAACATTTCTAATAATGATGAGCTTTTTCAATTACAACTGCGCTCGAGACTCGACCTTTCAACTTACTTTACAACAATCTCTATGTCCAAAGGTTGAAACTAAAGGTAGGTGAATTCCTTAGGAATCGACCACTTAGTGAGGAAACCGAATCTACTGGAAAGCTTACTTCTCACCAAGATTAATTTGTTACTGTTTAGGCAATGGTTGGAAGCCCAATTCTTAAGTATGGGTTCACAGCCTTGGAGAACACTGAAATAAACCATCCTAGCTAAGAGCCCCTGAGTTTGGACCTTCAAGCGATAAAAGCGTTGGAAGACACCAAGTGTGGGTGGCTCATTTTGAATGCTACAGTCTAAGAAGTACACCACCAAGGTCTATCAATATAGATTGGTCAGCTACCCTAACACAATCTCATATTTTTCAAGGACTGTGTAGAAGAAAGGGTGCAATAGAAGGTGGAAACCAGCCTCTAACAGGTAGAGGGGTAGTATGAGACCCTCATTGGAATCAATCAAATGTCTGTCCCCATTGATGATTTCAAAGTGATATGCAAAATTTGGCAACCAAATACCCTGAGCTATAAAGCAATTTACCATATCCTCCTAGGTGGTTAAGGAACTATATATAGTGGTGTCATTGCTAAAGTACTAGTCTATTGGGGCTATGGATCATTACCGCTTGCAACCGTAGAACTTTTTCTGTGACCCCTTTGGCTACTACACTCGTAAGTTTTGGTCTTCCCTTTCGACGCTGGCATGATCCCAAACATGCTGATATAGAAGTAAGAAGTAGGTGAAGAAAAATGAAGAATTACCTGGAAGCAAAGAAATGCTTATAGAGGAAGAATAACTTCGGCAATGAAATTAGAGATAAAGAAAAGAATAAAAGAAAAGAGATTTAAGGTTCAGAAAAAAACTTAAATGACAAAGAATTTGAGAGCAGAATTGATTTCCAATGCAATGATTTCCTTTCCTTTATATCTCAATTTAAATAGCTAGCGTCCAAAAGAAGCTTAGGTTTCAAATTGTAATAAACTGTTCAGGTCTTCAAATCTACATTTGACACATGTTAATCAATAGAAGGATAAAAAAAAGCAGGAATGTTTGCTAGAGCCAAATGTCTAGCCGAGTACCTACTGAACAATATGCATCAATACAAAATTTGCCAAGTAACATTATGTTGAGCAAATATTGGGTTCGGGATGTAACCTAGGGATTGCACCAGGATAACAGTGAGGTTATCCTTATCCAGTTATCCACTTTATATGGAGTATAAATGAATCCACTATTCAAGCGAGATGAGTTTAAAGTAAGGTGAATATGTGAATAAGTAATCAACGCTAAAGCATCAGGGAAGAGTAGAGGCGTCTACCTCTAAGTTAAGAAGGGAGTTATTAAAGATAAGATTAATTGCTCAAAGTCTACTTCTGGGTTTAATCACTAGAAAGAATTTCGAGGATGAAATTTTCTTTAAGGGTGAGGAAGTTATCACACCCGATTTTCATTAAAGTCTCGAATTTAAAGGAGAGTTAGGAGTTGATTGAATAAAATAGTAAGTTGGTGGGCTCTACTGGAAGACTTGGAAATTTTTTGGCTGATTGGTAATTAGTTGAGTTCCAATTCTGGTTCAGTTAAGTTGGAACTGGTTGGTTTCTTAGTGGGAGACAAAGTAATTAGAGATGGATAGTTATTTTGAACTATAGAGACCGTTCAAAATAAGGGTATATATATATGTGAGAAGCATATTTTTGTATTGGAATTCTTCTCAATTTTATTTTATAATTCTTTTCTCATTTGCATTATCTTTTTCAGTTGCTCTAAATAAGAGAAAATTAAAGAAATATCTGCATGGGGCTGTGAATGTGAGACTCAAGTCTAGAAAGTAGAGAATCCAGTAAGTTGGTAAGCTCCTAAGTCTCTCTGTACTCGTAAATTAGAGGAAGAGAAAAGTAAGGATTACTGAAGAGCTTTTATATAATAATAGACTTAAGGTTTTAAGGTTCCTGTGGTTTAATCGATATTATATCGTTGTTATGCTTAGCTGTCAGGATGAAGGAGACTTTGGCATTTGGACAAACTAAGTTAGCAAGGATGAAGGATTTAAGGTGAGTTTCTATACTCCACTTGTGTGTTTTACTATTGATGTGTTGGAATGTTCTTCTCGTGTGTCTAGTATGAGTTCAATCTGAATCCCATGTTTGTGTATGATCACAGTGAATGAGTATGCCATGCATGCATAAAGTTGTGAAAATATATGGATGTTTACAAGAATGTTTTTTGGATGCAAGATATGGTTGTGTATTGACGTATTGATAAATGGCATACTGTATGCTATAGTAATAAGTACAATGACTTGTGTGAAATGTATGTTTAGAAAATACAGAGTTCAGAGGGAGTTATTTTGACAGGTTAGTAAAGGTAGGAAATTAGCGTAAAGGAGGAATGGGCAAATTAAAAGGGTATACAAAAGATTCTGGAACGGATATCTATTGGTCTTTTAAGACAATACCATGCAAACGGTATACAGGTCCTTCAGGGTGACACCATGCAAACGGTATACAGGTCCTTCAGGGAGACACCTTGAAAGGGGTTTATTGATTCTTCAGAATCAAAAGCCCATGGTTAGCTAGGGCATGATCCAGTGTCAAATGGGTGCACCTTATGGAGAAAATGGGGTTCTCCAGGACAGTGAATAGGGAAATGTATAAGGGTATATGTAACACCCCAAACACGACTCAGACGTTACGACCGAATTCAGCGTGTCACATTGAAGCGTTACTAGAAAAGTCATGTTTTATCTAAAGTCTTTCTTAGTGTTTAAAGAATATCTTCGTTAAAGATTAAAGTTAATGGAAGCTGTGCACCAAGTAGGATGCTAGAAAAGAGGAGGTGAGTCAATTAGACTGCTTAAGTACCCAGCTCTTCACGGATCCAATCCTAGACATGCACACAACCATTGCTACACTTTAACTGAGTGATTGTTTAGGGAAAACCAATATGTTTAAAACCATTTGAAAATGTTATTAATTTTGAAAATGTTTTCGTTGCGGAAGCCTTGCTTTGTTATCGCGATATTTTGAAATCAAGTAACCTTTTTAAAACGCGCCCTAGAGCTATTCAGTTTCAAACAATTAAAACAATATCATATCTAATCTATCAAAACATACTTAAAACAATTAAAATAATTTAAGCGGTCTTATTACAAATTAAAACCCGAAAACATAAAGGAAATAATCTAGAATAAAAGTAAAGGCATAAACACTTATTTTAAACAATCCACATGGTCACTCTGAATCCTTCCAGCTCCAAGTCCACCGATCTAAGGCTCACCTGTAAAGATGGGAAAAAGGGGGTGAGTTTGGAAAACTCTGTGTGTAAAGTAAACCCAACTAGAGCCTAAATCAGTTCAAGCTCTACTGGGCCTAAGCCCTATTTAGAAATCAGAGTTAACTGGGCCTTAGCCCATATCAATATTAATCTGGGGCATAGCCCCTTACAGTAAGAGAGTATACTGGGCCTAGCCCATGTCAGTATCAATCTGAGCCGTAGCCCTATTACAAGTCGAGATATATTGGGCCTTGCCCATATTAACACAGTTGGGCCCATTTCAATATAGATGGGCCATAACAAAACAGTCTCATATGATTAATGCATGACAACCCCCATACAACCTTGCACTTGCCTCCGTCCATCCCTACACTTCCTGTAGGGAATAAATCACCCACGCCATCCCTACACCTACAGTGTTAGCACTGGTTGCGGCACTAACTATAATCCGCACCAAAGCTGCTTGTATCAAAATATGTGGCACAGCCACCAGAACGGGTTCTTCCTCCATAACAAAACCCAACCCCATGCAGTATGACATGTATGTAGAATATATATAATTAACAAGGCATGCTTCAGAAAGACAGTCAAATTATAGCGTAAGAACAGTTATTTACCCCCGAGGGGCGTAATCGTAAACTTACCCCTTCAAGGGTATTACAATAATTCTATCTTACAGAGGTATTTCAGTAATTTTATCAGTCCTTTTAGGGTTTCATGCTCATTACAGTTATTAACGTATTAACAGAAACACTTACCGAACGTTTTTATCTAATTGGGCCTATTGGCCTATTTAACCCAATTGCACCTATTAAGCCCAAATATACCGAAGTGCACGAAATTTTGCACTCTGCAATCTTACCGTTGAAGTTACCAAAATTATCAATACAAACAATCCCACGAGCGCTCGCACGCTCGCAAGTTCTCGAAATGCTGTCTTTTCAGCTTTTGCCGATCTAGTCTCCTAGTGGGTGTCGTTTACACACCTGATTTGTGATAACTGCTACTGAAGTCTCCCTCGATATCCTACAATCGGTCACTAGACATATCAGATCCAAAATACAATGGCAACCATCATAAACTAACTTACCATAATCGGCCATCAGTACATATGGCCCTTGAGATCCTACCTTTGCCAAAACTAGTGACTAGATCTCGATCTAGTCGTTCCACTTGTCCAAGCCTTCGATCAGCAGCCTCTAGATCACACTAACACCAAAAAAATCAATTGTTATAACCCTTAGAGCCTTAAGCTCCATTCGATAGCCTCCCTATGCCTTTAGGGATTTCGGCTTTTCTAAAACCCAAAACAAAGAATAGATCTGAATACTTACCATAGGTTCTTTCAACCAAAACGATTCCACTTCAGTTTCTACTCAGATCTGATACAGATCCAGCCCTTAAACACTTGCAGAAATCAAATCTTAGAGATCTAAAGATTCGGCTATATGTCCCTAAAAACTATGGTGTTTTCGGCTTTTGGAACTGTAAAGAGGAAGATGATTTGGTATGGTGGTTTTTACAGTGGTAATGCTGACAGGGGTTGAGGTTTAGAGGATGTGAAAATCGACCAAAAGAGATGAAGAAAATAGGAGGATTTTGGCTAGAAGAAATCGACACAAGAAACAACTTTTGGGATTTCGGCTTTTATGGCAATCGGCTATAGAGGTTTAGAAAAGAATGGGAATGAAAGAGGAGATGAGTAGAATGGTAGGAATGTTTCGGCTAGAGAAGAAAAGAAGGAGAAAAGAAAATACAAGAATAGAGGAGAAGAGAAGGAAGAATTCGGCACTCAGGAGATCTAACTTTGTGTTTTTCGGCTTTTTGAGATACTGAGAAGAGAATTGAATGAAAGGGAAGGCTCTACGTGGCTAACCCTAATTCAGCAAAAAAAATAAAGCTTGCCCTAATGGCCATTCAAACCCACGGCCCAACCTTCCTAAAGCCCTAACCGAATTTCCACTTAAGCTCTATCACATGCCCGACACATGCACACACAAAAAAAGTAAAAGTAACAATACGCTTACCTTGTGACTTGAACTCTGGCTCCCCCTAAGCATCCACACGTCACTCCCAAAACACCTAGGTGGCGCCACATGCCACTTTACCATAGATCTTTTTGTGTCCTATTTTACCACCTCAACTTTAAAAGCCCATATTGCCAGAACCCTCTCTCCCAAAATTAAAATTCAGGAATTGCCTCGAATTAAATTTACTTTTGGGCCTTTTTTCCCACACCATAAACCCTTCGTAATTTATTTAATTACTAAACTAAACATACGAAATAATAATAACATCCAAATTATTCGGGCCGTTTTGCACCCGAACCCAGACTCAAGGCCCAATACTTCCAGGCCCAAAAATTGGGGCATTACAGCATAAAAAGGGAAATCACTATACGACTCGCATGGTGAGCAATTTGACAAAATAATCATGGCGCGTCTGAGAATATGGGAAAACATGATAATAAGAGGATCCACCAAAATGCAAAGGTAAGAGGAACAAGTAGAAGAGTCTTAAACATGATATATGTGAAAGGAAATGGTATTTCCTCCGAGGTATTTGTAGATAAGTACCTTCCATTAAGAGTCTGTCAGAGCTGATGTAGAACCATCATTGTATAAGTGTTTATGGAATGGATTTTTATATTTGAAATTCTAAGCGATAATTGATAAATAGTTTGCTAGAAAACTGAGAAGTTCACCAAGGACCACATTGAAGGGAATGTCCGCCCGAGGCTAATTGATCAGTAAAATCTGCCAGATATTTATTAAGAAAAAGGATGTCTGTCAGGACTTTCTAGCGCAGGGCAGCCCACTAGGGTGCTATCTTTTATTGGATTATCCTAGAAAAAGGGTCTGAAGTGGGAAAGTCCTAAGAGATTATCATGCAAGTACGAATCCACAAAAAAAAGTATGTTTATCATTCAGTCAAATCTCATATTCAAGACCCTAAATGGGGATGTTAGAATGGATCTTCTCCTAAGGAAGGGTCAATGCAAGGGCTAATTCAGCAGAAGATAATTGACAGAGTAATACGATAAATATTTATCGAGATCAGTGTGCAATAAATGGATCAAGGTAAGGATCCATTGTTGTGGCGAAGGCGATTGCAAGTCCGCCAATAGTAGTAGTCGACAATCCATATATTCACATGTATAGTTATCTTTGATGAGTTGAGCCAAGAAGGTAAAATGGAAGCATGATATGGAGCCATGTAACGCCCCCTTACCCAAGACCATCGCCGGAGTCAAGCATGAGACATTACTAAACTTATTTTAGCATTTAAACAAGTTCAAATAATTCTCGTAGTAAACTATCCATCTGCGTCACAGTCGCTAAAAAAATTATATCTCGAGTTACGAAACTCAAAATCAAATTCTGTAAATTTTCCCTGAAACTATACTCATCTATCTACTTATTAATTTTTTTCTATAATTTTTTGTATGGCCAATTAGTACAGTTTATTAGTTAAAGTCTCCCCTGTTTCAGGGTTCGGCTACTCTGACCCCTGTGCACTAAGAATCAAATTTCATCCTGTACAGAAATCCAATGACCATGTCGTTTGTTTCGATTAAAAATAGACTTAATAATAAATCTATACATATAAATTTTGAGTCCTAATTACTTTTACACAATTTATGATGAATTTCTAAAGTCAGAATAGGGAATCCAGAAATCGCTCTGACCAAGTTTCACCAAAACGTAAATATCTCATAAAATAAAACTCTTTTACCTATTTTGTTTCTTCCACACCAAAATAGATTCATTAATATTCAATTCCTTATTTTATTCATCATCTAATTATATCTCTACTATTTTTAGTGATTTTTCAAACTCACGTCACTACTACTGTGTGATTCTGTTTTATAGCCAATTTCACCATTTTATGGATTTCCATAGATTAGTTAGCACGTAAAGCATACATGTTATCAAATATAATCTTGATTAGCCAATCCAATAGCTAATCATTCTCAAACATTTCCATGCCATCCATGAGCCATATCATAAGATTATATACACAAAATGATTATAATGCTATACATGCCATATTCCCAAAATATACAAGTCATTATACCGAAATAGTTTATTGATAGTGTGAGCGTGCCTCCGACCGTTCCCGATCTCGTAGCCGGCTTGAAAAAACTACAAAGAATAGAGAGGAGGGAGTAAGCATAATTGCTTAGTAAGTTCACATGTAAATAGCAAGTAACATAACCATGCAATAATATGAAATCCACATTTGCATAATATCACCAAAGCATTCATATCATATTTCTCATTCATGATCCTACCATATTATTGTTATATTGAAGTCTCAACCCAAGGGTTAAGTACATACCTGTACAAATTTCCTCATTCACCACACTTACCAACATGTCACCTTCGTTTTAGGTACTCACCTTATCCACTTAAGATTTACCCGTTGAACACATTGGAATATGATTCGAATACACGGATTTCATGCACATAAGTGCCATACACGCAGCTAGACAAACTCAATAGCCTGCGAAAATTATGTAGCCAAGCTACCATGTAACCTGCCCATAAGTGAACTCGGACTCAACTCAACGAGCTCGGGCGTTCGCATCCATAAGTGAACTCGGACTCAACTCAACGAGTTCGGATGCCTAGTTACATCTCACGAACTCGGACTCAACTCAACGAGCTCGGAACTCAAATATCTTAGTGACATGTCACTTGTATTTTAATCTATTTCCAAGGTTCAAATGGGCTTTTTCCTCAATCACACATCTTTTCCATCTTTCACGGAATATCGAAACCGATACTCGGTAGCAATTCATAATTAACGAGTAGCACACATAATTTGCATATTACTCAATAATAACCACAAAGCATAATATTTCATGATATTAATCATCATATCATATAAATAACATTAAATTACTTAAAATGACAATTATGTTACTACATTTACACATGAACTTACCTCGGTACAAAATAAAGAAATTTTGCAATTTAGTCCACAATCTTTTCCTTTCCTTGATCAAGGTAAATTCCACGTCTTTCTTGGTCTAAAATAACACATTTAGTTGATTTAATGCTCACATTTATCAAAATAGTCCTTAACTCTAACTTTGGAAAAATTACAATTTTGGCCCTAAACTTTTACATATTTACACTTTTTCCCCAAAGCTCAAAAATTAATTTTTTTTCCAAAATTATTATGTTTTATGACATGCTGATAATTTTTCCCTTCTATGGCAACATCAAATTCTCACTCTAACATGTAGTTATAAACATTAGGTATTTTTACCGATTATGTCATTTTACTCGTTTTAACGTAAAATCGTTTAGCAAAAGTTGTTTAACACAATTTAAAGTTTCATATTCTACCATAAAACATAAAAATAAACACATTTCACCTATGGGTATTTTTCCAAATATAAACCCTAGGTTAAATTATTGCTAGAATAAGCTAAATCAAGTTACCGAGACTTCAAAAACGTAAAGAACATTAAAAACGGGGCTCGGAATCACTTACTATAGAGCTTGGAAGCTTGAAACAAACCCTAGCTATGGAGAACCCTTGAAATTTCGTCCTAATGAAGAAGATGGACATATTTTGCCATCTTTTTCTTTTTTTTAATTTTTTAATTACCAAATGACTAAAATAACCTTCATTAAAAACTTTGGTTATTTCTACCTATGTATGTCCACTTTTGTCCATGAAAACCTAATGGTATAATTACCATTTAGGGACCTCTAATTCAATTATGCTCTTCAATTAAATCCTCTAACATCTAAAACTCATATTTATCAACTTTTTCAATTAAGTCCTAATAGGCAAATTAGACATGCAATTCATGAAATTTTCTATCGATATTCTAACACATGCATCTAATCACTCAATAAATTATAAAAATTAATCAGAATAAATTTTTCTACCTCAAAATTGTGGTTTCGAAACCACTATTCCGTTTAGGCCCTAATTTGGGATATCACAACTCTCCCCCTTTAGGGATTTTCGTCCCCAAAAATCTTACCGGTAAACAGGTGTGGGTATTGATTTCTCATAGTTTCCTCGGGCTCCCATGTAGCCTCTTCTACTCCGTGCTTTTTCCATAATACTTTCGCAAGAGCGATACTTTTATTTCTTAGTTGCTTGACTTCCCGAGTTAAAATATTAATCGGTTCTTCATTGTAAGTCATATCCGGTTGTAGCTCAATTTCCGTCGGTGAAATTACATGTGAAGGATCCGAACGATACCGTCGTAACATAGATATGTGAAACACATCATGAATCTTCTCTAATTCAGGTGCTAATGCTAACCGATATGCTACCGGTCCAACTCTTTCAATTATTTCATACGGTCCGATAAAACGCGGAATCAATTTGCCTTTTCGACCAAATCTAAGAACTTTCTTCCATGGAGACTCTTTTAAAAATACCTTATCACTGACTTGAAACTCGATTTCTTTTATTTTCAAATCCGCATAGGATTTCTGTCTATCTGAAGGTGCTTTCAAACAATCTCGAATCACTTTCACTTTTTCTTCGGTTTCTTTAATCAGATCAACTCCGTAAATCTGATTTTCTTTGAGTTCAGTCTAATACAATAGCGTCCGACACTTACGATCGTACAATGCTTCATAAGGTGCCATCTTCAAACTCGTCTGATAACTATTATTGTAGACAAATTCTACCAACGGTAAGTATCTTTCCCAACTACCTTGGAATTCGAATACACAACATCTGAGCATGTCTTCAAGAATCTGAATTACTCTTTCTGATTGTACATCAGTCTGTAGATGGAAAGCAGTGCTGAAATTTAACTTCGTACCTAATGCCTCTTGCAACTTTTTCCAAAACCGCGAGGTAAACCTCGGATCTCTATCCGAAATGATCGACAAAGGTACTTTGTGAAGTCTAGCAATCTCACTGATATATAATTCAGCCAACTTATCAAGAGAATAATCAGTACGTACCAGAATAAAATGAGCTGATTTAGTCAATCTATCAACTATTACCCAGATGGCATCTTTCTTCCTCGGAGTTAACGGTAACCCTGACACAAAGTCCATGGTAACTCGATCCCACTTCCACTCGGGAATCATGATAGGCTGAAGTAGGCCCGAAGGCACCTGGTGTTCAGCTTTTACTTGCTGACAAATCAAGCATCGCAATACAAACTCAGAAATATCTCTTTTCATTCCGTTCCACCAATACATTTTTTTTTCAAATCATTATACATTTTTGTACTACCTGGATGCATTGAAAAACAACCACTGTGTGCTTCGTGAAAGATCTTCCGAATCAAATTATCATTCTTTGGTACACTAATCCGATCTTTAAACATCAAGCAACCATCAAAACTGATTCTGAAATCTGATCCCGTATCAGCCTCACATTGCTTTCTCTTGGCTTGCAAATCTTGGTCACTTTTCTGAGCTTCACAAATATCTTGTAAAAACATCGGTCTTGCTCTCAACTCTACTAACATCGAACCATCGTCAGACACCATTAACTGGGTATTCATAGCTCTCAAAGCAAACAACGACTTTCTACTCAAAGCATCAGCAACCACATTCGCTTTCCCCGAATGGTAGTCAATCACAAGCTCATAATCTTTCAATAATTCTAACCATCTCCGCTGTCTCAAATTCAAGTCTTTTTGTGACATCAAGTACTTGAGACTTTTGTGGTCTGTATATACTCGGCACTTTTCACCATACAGAAATCTTCAAAGCAAACACTATAGCCGCCAGTTCCAAATCATGAGTCGGATAATTCCTTTCGTGAGGTTTCAACTGCCTCGAAGCATAAGCCACAACTTTTCCTTCTTGCATAAGTACACATCTCAAGCCATTTAGAGAAGCATCACTATACACCACAAATTCTTTACCTGACTCGGGTTGTACCAACACTGGTGCCTCAGTCAGTAACTTTCAATTTCTCAAAGCTCTGTTGACATTCTTCCGTCCACTCAAATTTAACATCCTTATGGAGTAGTCTGGTCATAGGAGTAGCAATTATGGAAAATCCATTTACAAACTGCCAATAATAACCAGCTAGACCCAAGAAACTTCTAACCTCAGTTACATTCTTCGGCGGTTTCCAATCAACAATAGCTGAAATTTTACTGGGATCAACCCGTATACCATCACCCGAAACTATATGACCCAAGAATCCGACTTCTCGAAGCCAAAACTCATTTTACTGAACTTAGCATACAACTGCTTATCTCTCAAAGTTTGCAAAACTATCCTCAAGTGCTCAGCATGCTCTGTCTCATCTTTTGAATAAATTAAGATATCATCAATAAACACCACAACAAACTTGTCCAAGTATGGCCGAAATATGCGATTCATTAAATCCATAAACACGGCAGGATCATTTGTCAAACCGAATGGCATAACTAAAAATTCATAATGGCCATACCTTGTTCTAAAAGTAGTTTTAGGCACATCTAACTCTTTAACTCGCAACTGGTAGTACCCAGACCTCAAGTCAATCTTTGAGAACCATGTCGCTCCTTTCAACTGATCGAATATATCATCAATTCTCGGCAACGGATACTTGATCTTGACTGTCACCTTATTTAACTGCCGATGTCTACACACAATCTCATTGAACCATCCTTCTTTTTCACAAATAATACGGGAGCACCCCAAGGCGAAAAACTCGGTCTCACAAAACCTTTGTCAGTCAACTCTTGCAACTGCGACTTTAATTCTTTTAACTCTGTTGGTGCCATTCTATATAGAGCAATCGAGATCGGAGTTGTTCCCGGTATCAACTCAATACCAAATTCTACTTCTCTGATAGGAGGCAAACCTGACAACTCTTTTGGAAATACATCCGCAAATTCACATACAATCAGCACTGATTCAATTTTCTTCTCAAATTCCTTTGCATTCAACACATACGCCAAATAAGCTTCATAACCCTTTCTCAAATACCTCTGAGCCGACATCGAAGAAATCATACTAGACAATGCCTCTGATTCATTTGATTTAACCCGCAAAATTTTACCATTTTCACATTATAATTCAATAACCTTTTGTTTATAATTTACTATAGCATCATGCAATGTCAACCAATCCATACCCAAAATAACATCAAATTCATCAAATGGCAACAACATCAAGTCGGCCGGAAAATAATGACCTCTAATCATCAAAGGACATTTCTTTCATACTTTATCAACTATAACACATTTGTCTAACGGGTTGCACACTTTAATCATAAATTCCGTAGACTCAACAGGTATACTCATATTAGACACCAATTTCATGCACACATATGAATGGGTAGAACTGGGGTCAATCAAAGCAATAACATTAACATCATAAAGAGAGAAAATATCAGTGATCACATCGAGAGATGAAGCATCTTCACGGGCCCTTATGGCATAAGTTCTAGCCGGAGCTCTAGCTTCAGTTTTAAACGCTGAATCTCTGACTACATTCTTACTGCTTGCCTTATTCCCAGCATTTCTCGAAGATCTTCCTCTCGAAACTGCACCATTAGGTTTTGCATTGTGAAATTTTTCTTTCTCAATTCTCTCAGGACAGTCTCTAATAAAATGATCTGGAGAACCACACTGATAACATTCATTAGTTCTACATGGACCAAGGTGACTTCTACCACATCGTTGGCACTCGGGTCTAACAAATCTTGAATTTCCCACACTAGCCACAGAAGTAGTCTGGGATTTAAAACCCGCATTTTGCTTCTTACGATTCCCATACAAATGTTCGGCCGAAACATGAGAACGAGAATACATATCTTTGGATTTTCTAGATTGCGGTGGAAATGCACTGCTCATCGGTCTTTTCTTCAAATTTCTAGTCTCAGCCTCAGCCTTTCTCTTTTCTTTAATTAGTTCTTCAGCCTTGCAAGCCCGATCAACAAGTACTACAAACTCTTTCAACTCAAGAATTCCCACAAATACTTTAATGTCTTCATTGAGTTCGTCTTCAAATCGTCTGCACATTTTAGCCTCTGAAGGGACATATTCTCTAGCATGCTTACTCAATCGAACGAACTCCCTTTCATACTCAGTAACTGTCATGTTGCCTTGTTTCAACTTGAGAAACTCTTTACGCTTCTGATCAACAAATCTTTCACTAATGTATTTCATCCGAAATTCTTCTTGAAAGAACTCCCAAATCACTTTCTCTTTCGATACCACTGAAATCAATATCTTCCACAAATAATAGGCTGAACCTCTCAACAAGGATATAGCACATTTCAAGCACTCTTCAGGTGTACAAGACAATTCATCAAATACCCAAATAGAATTCTCAAGCCAAAATTTTGCTTTCTCGGCATCATCATCAACATTTGCCTTTAATTCTTCAGCTTCTTGCTTGCGAATTCTATCAACTGGGGTTCTATGAAATTTCATATAGATCCATACCTTGAGGCATCGGGGGTACTGGTTAAGGAATCAGGGGAGGTGGGGGAGGTTGTTGAGCATGCAGGTTCGTACGCATTCATCATATGGAGAAAGGCTTCCCGAGCCCTTTCTCCTCCTCCTTGACCAACAGTAGGAGGTCGACTTTTAATCGGCACTGCCCCTTTAGTAGGAGCTGGCGTATTGCTCTCTACATCATCAGCCACAGCTGGATCGGGATTCATTTACTATAAAAAAAATTATTTTAAAGGTCAGGAGTCGTCACACTATCACAATATATATATGGCATGTATAGCAAAATCCGTACAACGCCATGTTAGTCTTTGAACCTAATAAAACATAGCTCTGATACCACCAAATGTAATGCCCCCTGACCTGAGACCATCGCCGGAGTCGAGCATGAGACATTACTAAACTTATTTTAGTATTTAAACAAGTTCAAACAATTCTCGTAGTAAACTGTCCATTTGCGTCACAGTCGCTAAAAAAATCATATCTCGAGTTACGAAACTAGAAATAAAATTCCGTAAATTTTCCCTAAAACTAGACTCATATATCTACTTACTAATTGTTTTATAGAAGTTTTGGTAGGGCCAATTAGTATAGTTTATTAGTTAAAGTCTCCCCTATTTTAGGGTTCAGCTAATTTGACCTCTGTGTACTACGAATCAAATTTATTCCTGTACAGAGATCCAATGACCATGTCATTTGTTTCTATTAAAAATAGACTCAATAATAAATCTATACATATAAATTTTGAGTCCTAATTACTTTTAAAAAATTTATGATGAATTTCTAAAGTCAGAATAGGGAATCCAGAAATCGCTCTGACCTTGTTTCACCAAAACGTAAATATCTCATAAAATAAAACTCTTTTACCAATTTTGTTTCTTCCACATGAAAATAGATTCATTAAGATTCAATTACATATTTTATTCATCATCTAATTATATCTATTCTATTTTTAGTGATTTTTCAAACTCACATCACTGCTGCTATGTGATTCTGTTTTATAGCCCATTTCACCATTTTATGGATTTCCATAGATTAGTTAGCACATAAAGCATACATGTTATTAAATATAATCTTGATTAGCCACTCCAATAGATAATCATTCTCAAACATTTCCATGCCATCCATGAGCCATATCATAAGATTATATACACAAAATGATTATAATGCTATAAATGTCATATTCCCAAAATATACAAGTCATTATACTGAAATAGTTTGTTGATAGTGTGAGAGCGCCTCCGACCGTTCCCTATCTCCTAGCCGGCTTGACAAAACTACAAAGAATAGAGAGGAGGGAGTAAGCATAATTTCTTCGTAAGTTCACGTGTAAATAGCAAGTAACATAACCATGCAATAATACGAAATCCACATTTGCATAATATCACCAAAGCATTCATATCATATTTCTCATTCATGATCCTACCATATTATTGTTATATTGGAGTCTCAACCCAAGGGTTAAGTACATACCTATACAAATTTCCTTATTCACCACACTTACCAACATGTCACATTCATTTTAGGTGCTCACCTTATCCACTTAAGATTTACCCGTTGAACACATCGGAATATGATTCGAATACACGAATTTCATGCACATAAGTGCCATACCCGTAGCTAGACAAACTCAATAGCCTACGAAAATTATGTAGCCAAGCTACCATGTAACCCGTCCATAAGTGAACTCGGACTCAACTCAAGGAGCTCGGGCGTTCACATCCATAAGTGAACTCGGACTCAACTCAACGAGTTCGAATGCCTAGTTACATCTCACGAACTCAGACTCAACTCAACGAGCTCGGAACTCAAATATCTTAGTGACATGTCACTTGTATTCTAATCTATTCCCAAGGTTCAAATGAGTTTTTTTCCTTGATCACACATCTTTGTTGTCTTCTACGGAATATCGAAACCGATACTCGGTAGCAATTCATATTTAACAAGTGGCACACATAATTTGCATATTCAATAATAACTGCAAAGCATAATATTTCATGATATTAATCATCATATCATATAAATAACATTAAATTACTTAAAATGACAAATATGTTACTACATTTACACATGAACTTACCTCGGTACAAAATAAAGGAATTTTGCAATTTAGTCCACAATCTTTTCCTTTCCCCGATTAAGGTCGATTCCACGTCTTTCTTGGTCTAAAATAACACATTAAGCTGATTTAATACTCACATTTATCAAAATAGTCCTTAACTCTAACTTTGTAAAAATTACAATTTTGCCCCTAAACTTTTTCATATTTACACTTTTGCCCCAAAGCTCAAAAATTATTTTTTTTCCCAAAATTATTATGTTTTATGACATGCTGATAATTTTTCCCTTCTATGGCAACATCAAATTCTCACTCTAACATGCAGTTATAAACATTGGGTATTTTTACCGATTATGTTATTTTACTCATTTTCACGTAAAATCGTTTAGCAAAAGTTGTTTAACACAATTTAAAGCTTCATATTCTACCATAAAACATCAAAATAAACACATTTTACCTATGGTTATTTTTTCAAATATAAAACCTGGGTTAAATTATTGCTAGAATAAGCTAAATCAAGTTACTAGGGCTTCAAAAACGTAAAGAACATTAAAAACGGGGCTTGGAATCACTTACTATGGAGCTTGGAAGCTTGAAACAAACCCTAGCTATGGAGAACCCTTGAAATTTCGTCTTAATGAAGAAGATGGACATATTTTGCCATCTTTTTTCTTTTTTTTAATCTTTTAATTACCAAATGACTAAAATACCCTTCATTAAAAACTTTGGTTATTTCTACCTATGTATGTCCACTTTTGTCCATGAAAACCTAATGGTATAATTACCATTTAAGGACCTCTACTTCAATTATGTTCTTCAATTAAATCCTCTAACATCTAAAACTCATATTTATCAACTTTTGCAATTAAGTCCTAATAGGCAAATTAGACATGCAATTTATGAAATTTTCTATCGATATTTTAACACATGCATCTAATCACTCAATAAATTATAAAAATTAATCAAAATAAATTTTTCTACTTTAGAATTGTGGTTTTGAAACCACTATTTCGTTTAGGCCCTAATTTGGGATATCACAAGCCAAGTAAGGTTAAGTCCCCCAAAAAAAAATTTTGCCTAGAAGAGTACACGTAAGGATAAATCAATTGATATGTCCGCCAATGATTTATACTGAGAAGTATGGGAGCCAGAAATTCCAGTTAAGCTATGGAATCTCTTAAAATATAGAGGGAGTTTTAATTCGATGCACAAAATCTTACTTTCCCCAAAATTTAAGAGTTTCCTACGAATACTTATGTACATGATCTCGCTAAGTTCATCTGGACTTATAAATGTAATATCTTGTATACTAATAAATGAATGACTTGAGCATCATGTGGAGGGACCAAGCCAGACACTGTCGAAATCACATGAAGGGCACGATAGTTGTTTCATGCATATAGAGGGACAACCTTGAAGGCTACACCTTAGGGATTAATTAAGTGTATCTGTAGTAAAGTCTCAAGTTACAAATTTGTAAATAATTAATCATACTTAATATGGTAGAATGATAGTAAAGACTCAGTACTTGTATGTTAAAGAATATGATAAGAGTTTAAATTTTGAAATTTTGTTACCATCCATGGAATTGAGTAAGGTTGAATAGTAGCAATAGATGTATAATTTGGTATTGTCTAAGTCTGTCAGTAAATTGGGTTAACTGAGGCACTTGATATTGAACCCGACGATTGGGTTGAGTATAGGGTGTTACAATATTACGAGCCTAGAAGTCTTATGTGACCTTGATATTTCAATTTATGAATTCTTGACTGATAATTTTTTTAAGAAAAATGAGTGAATAAAGTTCTTTCTTGTATAGGTATTACATCTGCATATATTGTTTTGATGGATTTGCATGAATGATAGTACTTATGTATGATTACCTATATGCTTGTTCATATTTTAATTTTGTGAAATAACTCAATTTACTTTGAAAGTTTTGAATTCTTTAGACATCATACTTAGATTGCATGTTAGAAGAATCATTTACATTGTATGTATCTCTTAATTGATCGTTACCATTATTATTGCTCAAAAGCCATCTTGTTGCATGTTTCTTGTGTTTTGTGTGTTTGCTTAAGGGCAAGCAAACACTGAAGTGTGGGGAAATTTGATATACTATAAATTGCTATGGCAATTAAGTCCTTTTGACACTTAATGATCTTGTACTTAAGTACTTTAGGGCTTCATTTTATGCTTTTTTAATAATTATTAGATTTTTGACTTAGCATTAGTTTTATGCGAACTTAATGTGTTTTGGGACCAAAATGGGAAAATTTTTCCATTTGGAGCTTAATAACTAATTTTAGCTTGTGCAGGAGGTGAGTAAGGCAAAAACTTGAAGAAACCTAATTGTTTTCCTACAGGTTGCAACACCAGACCTTTGGTGTTGCGACACCAACGCTCTCTATCACCATTGGAACATTAAATCTCAACAATGGATTATTGTAGGTAAACTGGTGATGAAGTCACGACATTGAATGGTGGAAGTCCCAACATCGAGCTTTATGGTTGGCCGTCTCTGGACGTACTAACATCTGGAGTAGAAATCCTGCACAAAATATGTTAAATGGGCAATGTTTGCAAGTATATGACTTAGGTTGTAATATATGTACAACAAAGTAGGTGACTACTCCAAGGTTCGTACCCAAGGGAGGCGAGCACTAAATTAATCCTAATCTAAACACAAATAAATCTAATTAGTTCTTTAAATAAATTATATTATGAATAAACATGATAAAGATTTTTGGGGTTTTTATAATAATAAAGGCAACAACATAAATAAAGAAACGTTGGGAAATTAATAAGTAAACAATATCAAATCTTAGCATGGGTGATTAGCTCGCTTTGGCCATCATAACCATTTGTCGCTTCAGGTCTTTTTTTCAATTAACAAGTCGATACCTTAGCAGGATTTCTTGATCTTCCACTAGACTAACGAGTTGGCAAGAACTACTTATCTCTCGACTTTGTAGTCTAGATCAGTTCAGGGCTAAGATTTTCAAGGATAGGCTATACCAATTTTGGGTTAATTCTCACCTAGATAACTTCTTAGGATTTGAGTTCTTCCTCTCCTAAACAATTGATTCGCTAAAAAAATCCTACACAACAATTAATTAATCATACATCCACTCGCTAATCCCCCATAAAAGGATTAGTTCCTCATAGATATCGTAAACATGATAAACTTGATATAGAAAATAGACATGAATAACGAATCAAGTGAATAAAGTTTAAGAGAAGCCTGAATTGTATTAAAGATAATGTTGAATCCACATAGAGTTGATTAAGTTGCACAGATCAGATCTCCCAATGAAAGCAAATAATAAAGCTAAAAATAATCCTAAAGCCTAAAAAACTAAAACTATAAAGAAAATTATACAATATGAAAAGTTGTCCATCACATGTGTTAAATGAACCTATTTATAGATTTAGAGTGGCCATCATTCTTAGCCCTAGGTAAGCTGCCACTCTCGTGCTTAATGTTTGATTGTGTAGACCAGAATGCTCGTGGCCTATAATTAATTCTCGTACAGAGTTGATGTCGCGTCATACCAGGTCCTGTGTCGTGACATCGAAAGTAGTATGCTAAGTCTTTAAGGTGTCTTCAGGGGTGTGCCGGAGTATCCTCAGTCTATGTCGCGACATCGAAGGTAATCTTGGAATTCTTCTATTTTGCTCCCTATCTTGTGACATCTAACTTTTTGTGTTGTAACACAGTGACTAGTATCGAGTTAACACACTTTGTAATTGTCTCTTACATACTGACAAAGTAGATTAGCTCACCCTTAGGCCTCGTTTGGCCCTTAAGGTCGATAAAGACTCAAATTACATAATTTATTGAATTTAAATAAATTAATGAAAACTTAACTAAATTCTAACTAAAATGTTTGTATTCAAGCTCCTCAAATGCGAAAATTAGTTTAATCTGTTACACCGAATTACGACAGATCAAATTCCCCCACACTTAAGTCATTGCTTGTCCTCAAGCAAGGTAAACAAAAGCAGTAAATGAAAAGATGACCATTGAGTGGTTATGATACAAATGTTAGCTTTGGAGCACATGACTAAGCATTTCATATTCACACATAATCTTAGCATGATATATAGATAACTTACCACTTTTGATGTCAAATACCTAAGTTCAGTACATTACAACGCATACAAGCATTAAGGGTTTCAAATGTAGGGATCAATCAATAAGTTATACAGGTAATTTGATTATCCTAAGTGCATACAAATAGTTGTAAATACAATTATTTAGTATGATGTCAATTAGTAAATAAGTTTACCTAGACCGGATAGGGCTTTTCGGTTTTAACGTTCTAAGACTCAGGACAGATATGAAATTCAAGAACAATAAGCGTCAAATAGTTTCAAGCATGAAAATAGTTTGGCACATCGTATTGTTTCCTATTCTCCTCCCTTAGCGACCCCTACCCATTATTTCTCGTTCTTTTACCTTCATTATTTCTCCACTTAGGAAATCACAGCATAATACAACAACTATAGCTAGCTCACTAGTTTTTGTGCACTACTGAACGAGTTTTTCTATTTTTGGTGACTTTCTCACTTTTCTTTCTTCCTTTTCAATATATTCCTAATTCATGAATGCTTTTACTTTCAAGAACTATTTCTACTCATTTTTTATTTTCTTTTTGGATTTTCTTTTGCTGTACATATTGGCTAACCTATAATTACTCTATCACACTGATCTTTCCTATTTCACTATATTTTTACAAACTTTTTTCGTAATGTATCTACTTAACACTTAATACAAATGACCAGACATTTATAGTCATGCAGTTTAGGACCAAAGAAAAAGGGTAAATACAAATTAACATTTTTGGCTCAGATTTTGTGTGAATGTTCATCAAGAAGTATTTTATGGCTCAAATATAGGTGCTACGGATGGATAAATAACGTTAGCTTTTTTTCTGTGGGTGTATACCAAACAATGCCTTGAGTATCTTAATATCCACAAATTTAATCCACCAAATAATTAGAAATTTAACAATTTATCATACATACTAGCATGCTCATTTCCCTATATTTCCTATATCATATGGTACATTCAATTGCTCAATGCCTATTTACAGTGTAATATATAGAACTTATTAGTCTAATAATAAAAAATTGAAACTCACCTATCATCATGCCAAATTTACACGAAATACAATCAACCTATGTACATGCTCCTAACCAATCACTTGTATTTCTACAAGCTCAAGCACACAATTGAAAATAAAAATCAAATAAAAGTGTAAAGATTAAAACAAATTTCCTATGCTACCCCTACACACTTTAGATGACACATTATCCTAAATAGAAAACAAAAAACACCAAACAAATAATAATCTACTAATACTCATACTCTTAAGAAAAAAATTTAAAAAAAATCATTTCAAAGTTAATACAATCTTCCCCAAAAATTCAATTTTAATCCTTATCTGAATCATCAAAACGAGGCAAATGGCTCATTTCCATCTCTACTTTTCCCTTTGCCTAGCTATATCCTTAGTGAGAGCTCCTACCCACTGAAGGTGCATGTCGGGCTGGGCTTTGGATGACGGGCCCCTTTGGTGTGGAGTATTGCAGTTGGAATGTTGCCTCATAGTCGTCATCCTCTCTCTGGAACTCCTACTTTTCCACCTCATCCTCCTCGTCTGAAGTCGCATCCTCATCTCCTTGATGAGTTTGTGGTCGCCCAAACATGTCTGATGTGTAATTTAGAGCTCTCAAACCATGTTACCATAATTATTGGAGAACTGGGCTCATCTGTTGCATCTAATCATTCCATTTGCAAGGCTGTCACAACATTGAGGCTCGACAAGATAAAATCTGCAAGGGTATTCCTTAGTCATAACATACTAGATTAATTATTAAGGGGAAATTTTGTCCATCTTAGGTTAAATTTGTCAGGAGTATTTAAGTAACTTCTAATACACTTTTTAGGGAGTTTTTTCATTAGGTTAATTTTAGATTAAGCGGTTGTTGTTTGGTTTTAGAATTTTCTGCAACTTTTGTCTTTCTAAACTCAAAGGTACAATGACCTTCTTGTAGCTTTGAGTTTTTACCTTAAATTTGAATAGATTTTTAGTTAGTTGATTAATCCAATCATGTAATTAAGTAATCGAATTTATGGATTCTTTGTTTTTGCATCATTTCAACAATTAGCTCGAGGACTACATCACAAAACTCTGAGCAATACTAAACTCTTTCAATTTTTGTAATATTTAATTATTTAAATGAATATGGAAGTTATTGGGGGTTGTTTGTTAAATATGGGCATGAACTAAATTGTTTTAGTGTTTGATTAATTGATCTGTTAAATAATTAATTTAAATATTAAGGACTAAATTGAAATAATTTAGACTAAATTGAATAAGCTTAGAAACTTAGAATTGACAACTCTAAGTGAGCACATATATAAGTGAGATTGAAAAGAGACCTCATCGTAGATAAATTTGATTGTCCTTATTTAATCTAACCGAGATTAAGAGATAAAGAGATTAATTAGATTAAATTGTAATTAAGTGAGATCAAGAGATTAATTGGATTAACCTAAGATGACTAGCTACAACTGAGGATGGTCCATTAGTTATTTGACTTATGATCCATATCCCAAATTTTACTATTTGCATAAGGGTGTGAATCATAACGAGTATATGGAGGATCCATCATTTGCTGCTCGTGTTAGTGTATTGGACGATGGCATATCTTTGTGCCAAGCTACCATGTCTTCCATGACAAACAAAATGGAGAGTTGTTGGAAGTTATTCGAAGTTGATTCGAAGTACACAGTCCGATGGAAGAGGTCAAGCATGATGTTCCCAACTCCGAAGATGAGGATCATTCTACCATTATTGAACATGATAAGTTGAATGTGGATGTTCTACAAGAGTCTGGAATTGGTAACCATAATGAAGATTTAAATGTGGAAGAAAGTGTCTTTAGTCCAATTGACATAAGAGTAAGAGTAGATGTAGAGTTAGATGCTAAAAGTGAATATCAATGGATTCGATTGAGAATACTAGTTTATATCTCTTGATTGTGGAACAAGTGACAAATTAAAGTCTCGAGAATTGGTTGGAGGTTCTTCTACCGTGGCGATACAGATAATCTCGATTTTTAAAGGATTTGATAATTTCTTTAATTTTTGTTTTAATTTGTGCTTTTATTATTGCTTGTTTGATTTTTATAAAATTTAAGGGTTAATTTCAATTATTGTTGTTCATTTTTCAGATCAAGTGTTCATTTCATGGAGTAAAGAAATAGAAGAATTAAAGACATAATAAATTGAGGTTGACATTGCGACGCAAGAAGTACCAAGGTCACGACGTGGAAATGTGACGTCCAAAGAGTCCAAGTTATTGAGTCACATCATAACGTGGGAAACACCAAGGTCACAACATGGGGATGTGAAGTGACAACTACATGATACGATATTGTGACAAGAGCGACGGAGAAAGCACCAAGGACTCCAAGTCAGTAAGTTTCCTTGCGACGTGGAAGGCACCAAGGTTGCGACATGGAGGCCTAAAGTCGTGACTACGCGATACAATGTCGCGATGAGAGCATCAAAGTAAAAATTAAGGGATCCAAGTTAGTGAGTTATGTCACAACAAGATATAAGCCTAGACGTTGCGACGAGCTACATTGAGGTTGTAATGGCAATAATTAAAGATGCGATGAGCTCTGACATGCTAGCCTAGAAACTTGAAATTTGGACTTGACGTCGCGGTGGGAAGGGTTTTAACATCGCGACAAGGCGAAAAATTAAAGCCTTGTCTGTAATGACCCAAAGTTTATGAGTATAAGTCTGGTAATGCCTCGTAACCCTATTCCGGTGATGGATATGGGTTAGGGGTGTTACATTGTCATCTCGACATGTTAATTAAAACAATTCTTCAAGTCTTTTACACTATTCTCTTATTGTTTTTCCTCTCTAAACTATTAACACCTCTTATTTTTCTCTCTTTTCACCGTTAAATCTTCATTTTTCTTCTTCTATTTTCTAGTTTTCCTTTTAAATCTTCATTTTTTTCTTCCTCTAGTTTCTACTTTTTCTATAAGTACGACAAATCTCTTCTCTTCTTAAGTAGACATTGTTGATCGAAAGCTAATTTTGCGTAATCACCAACTCAAGTGGAATCACGCTGATGTTGTTTTATCTATAATATCTAGTGTTTAAATAATAGTTTTGGTGATTACTGGGAATATGATTATTATATCTTGTTGTTGAATCATCAATTACATTTTTTTACTAGCACATAGAGAACTTGAGTAGTGTGTTGCTTTGAACAAATATTATGCAATTGGTTGTTGATTTTTGTTGGAATTTTTGGTAATTATGACTTCTTATAAGCAAATGGCGGCTCAAAAACTAGTTGAGCATGATGCTCCAACTCCACCTAAGAGACAATTTGTCTTCCAAAAGATTGACGAGCATTTTGGAAAATTGGATAAACCTCTAATATAGGAGTGTGGATTCAAGTTTTCCATGCAACCATTTTATGACCCGATTATTTCGACGAACAAGAAATTGAAGTGGACAATGTTTTTTCGACAACTCGCCTGACCCGTCGCTATCTCAGTATTTTAGGAATTCTGTGCAAATTTCCTAGAACAAAAAGTCTCTGTGAAGGAAATTCTCATTGATGTTTCCCCTGTTGCAATTGAGGTTATTCATAAAATACCTCATTATGAATATGATATTATGATACTTTGAATGATGGTGTGATGGATTATGATGAAATTATGAATTACTTAACTGAGAATCGAGGTCAATGGTTTGGAAGTCAATTACCAAGGATCTCATTAGTTTTAAGCAATCAATTATGTTTCCAATTACCAAATTATGGATGTACTTTATCTGTGCTAAATTATTCCCTGCTCAACATGTCATGGAAGCTATCCGTGAACGTGCTTTGCTTTTGTAGGTCATTTTGCAACATGAAAAGATAAATGTGGGTGACCAAATTTATCACAACATGCGGCGATGCGCCGATGGTCACACGAAAGGAATTCCATATCCACATTTGATAACGGAAATGTGTCGATGAGTGGGTGTGGAGATAGACACGAATGAGCTGACTTGCCCTCCAAAAGGCATCATTAATGATGCCATTTATGAACAATTTAGAAATAAACATGTGAGTTGAGTTGAGGAGCACAATGAGAATGTGGCTGGGCATACGGAGTATACTCAAGATCATGGACTCCCAGAACCCATGGAGGAGCCAAGACTTGTGACACCGAGGCTGCAGTGAAAGAAAATAGCTCAAACAGCTCCAATGAGTAGGGACCCCAACATGTCACTACAGAAAAATAAACTTTTAGCGGCGTTTTTTTTGCCTTTAGCGGCATATTTAAGCGCCACTAATACTTTCAGCGGCACTTTCCCAAGCGCCGCAAAAACGTCGCTATATGCAAGCTAAAAAATTAGTGGCGTTTTTCGAAAAAAAGGCCGCTAAAAACCATGACCTTTAGCGACGCCTTTTTCGCAAACGCCACTAAAGACCATGACCTTTAGCGGCGGTTTTTCGCAAACGCCGCTAAAAACATGACCTTTAGCGGCGATTTTTTTACAAACGCCGCTAAAGATCATAACCTTTAGCGGCACTTTTCTCATAAACGCCACTAAAAATAATGATTTTAAAAAATTATTTTATTTTAATTAATAATATTTATTTCTATGTTAAATATTATATTATGTTTAATTTTTGAAATTTGAACTTTAAACTATATACTTTTAAGGATAAATAAAAAATATTAACTAAATTAAATTTTCCATTAAAATTTAAACTTCAAAACTAAATATAAAAATTAATGAATTTAAATTTAATACGTAAACATTGATTCAATATGTAATTTAATACATAAAAAAACACACACAGACACACAAAGTATTAGAATTTCTAAAACATAATTCATCCTGGTGAGAAAATAATGCCAAATCATCATCACATCTCATTAATCAAAGGAAAAAGATTAGAAAAGAAGAAGAAACAATGTACAACAGAGGGCTGGTTCAGGCTTTAGATGAAGCCAAAGTATTGCAATGATTGCATATATAACTTAGTGCAGTACTTTGATCTTGATCTTGGTTAAGACTTGTTCCAGCAATAAAGAAAATTGTTAGGAATCTCGTTCCCCTGATTGAGCAAAACAAGGAAATTAGCTATACCATTTACTGTAATGAAAGTGAAATCAGTAAAAAGTAAACCCATAATAAAATAATTGATGCTAGGCTAATCGTAAATGCAGCAGTTTCCTAAAGAGCCAAATGCTATTCTTCATGAATCAGTATCAGTTCAACACTCAGAATCACAAGAAATTATGAAGTACCATAAATTTTTAATCATAAGCTAACAACAACTGGCAACATTGCATCAAAGTTAATTATTATCATATGGTTTAATTTCACATCCTAGTAACAATTCAACATTCCAGATTTCTGAATAGCATTGTTTCCTAAAGGTGATTTACTACTCAAGCAATTAAAATTAGCAGAGTCATAGTGACATTTTCAAAAGACAAAAGCCCTTGAAAGTTATCAGAAAAGTAATCGTATGATTTATTCTAAGTTCTTAACATCCTAGCAACAGTTCAACATTCCACAATTAACAATACTATTGGTTCCCAGAGGTGATTGACTACTCATACTATTGGAATTTGCATACTATCAGTCAAATATTCAAAAGAAAGGCCTTAAAAGTTACCTGGAAATGTAAGCTATTGAGGCAACGTGCAATCTGTCTGAAAAGCGGAACCATACATCGTTGGAACTCCACAGACTGTGTTGCTTCAAGTACTTCCTCAAGTTCCCCGAGGAAGAGAACTTCCTTCTAACAATTAGTCAAAGGCCAATACTTAAACAACCCTCTAATAACCGTATCAGCTAACTTATGAATCGTTTTCAAAAACTCCGTTTGTGGATTAACATGATTGAACTCTCGAAGCACCTATAAATAAAGCAACACATGGAATTGAGCTACATATGAACTTCAATGTACCACAGTAGAAAATTCAAATAAAATCTTTTTTTATAAAATTCTGAAAAAAAAATATAGCTTTTCCTAACAAATGGAATGTGTGACTTGAAGTTAAAATTGAGTAACCTTGTTTTCAAATTTGTGAAAATCAAATCAATTGAAATGATATGGCAGTGCTAGTAAATTGACATAACATTATATATAATTTATTTATCATACAAGATTTTTGAAATTATAGAATTTAGTTTAAGGAATTTAATGTCAGAACTAAATTTCATTTTTTTAAAGGAAAAAAATCGATTAAAAATAGCCAAATTAGAGTATAAATACTAAATCAGTAACATAAATATAGTGCAATGACAAACAGCAGAATTTGACATATATATAATACTTTAAAAAAGTTATAAACACAATTTTTAAAAAATCATTTATATGTAACTCAACAGAAATTATAAACAAGAATAGGCTCTTACAGTTCATTTGTCAACTTAAGAACACTTGATTATAATATGGTAGGAGAGGTTTCAATATAAAATCAAACATAATAATAACAAAACCTCTTCTCAAACACAAAATCAAAATTGTAAAATAACATATTAATAAAGTTCTAAAAACATGTCCAAAAGATATAAAAACAAAATCCAGCTACAAAACTTATGTAATCTGAACATCAAGCTAAAGCAGCAATCAAAACCAATCCTACTTAAATAATGAATAACCTTTTCTGCAATTTCAGATTACATGCCATTGTTAAAATTTCCATACCTCACTCTTAAGAAGCACTAGGAACGGCAGCTGCAGCGGCGTACATGCTAGGACCCGGACTTGGTGGTGTTGCATAGCCATAACCGTAACTGTACCGTAACCACCGTAGCCTTGCCGTCAATAATAACCTCCATTCCACTGGTTTCCAGAATCAGCTCTCCGCTGTCAAAACCGGTTTTAAGTAAGCTTTGGTGCACTGCAATATGACTCACGCTATTCTATTTGTGAAAGGATGTGCATGATATATCGCAAGTTTATTCTATTTCGATTCTCTAGCAGTTGGACGTCGGAAATATAAATCGTCCAAGCATTATGCAATGAGCAAGGCAGAATTAGACTATTTAAGACGGTTGCCTACTAAGAATAACTATTTCGGCATAAATTTACCTGTTTGTTTCCAATACTTCGACCCCAAGAAAGTCGGACAATCTGCTTGCCTATGGTTGTTCCGTTCAAGCTCTGGATTGCAAATAAGAACACTCATCAATAGTACTACAATGTGGTGAAGTACATATAGGGAGCAGTCACCTGTTTGCAAATAGCACAAACCCGCATCCTTTTCCAAGTGGTATTTTCACAGAGATGATCTCACCGAACTGGGAAAAGGGTTGTCTAAGATCATCATCGCTAACATCCGAGTCAAGTCCTCCAACAAAAATTTGCAAGAAACCAAATATTGTGGTCAATTTGTAAAATATAGTGGTGAGATAGAACGAATGGAGGGAGAAGGACTCACGGTAGCATTGTTCGAGTCATTATGAGAATGAAGACCTTGTTCCACAGCACCATTCGATGCTTGTCTACCTGCCAATACCAAACCTAATAAGGTTAATATAGACATAATGATTCAATTTACAATTTCCACCGAGCTTTAAGACAAAATTGATACAAAGAACAAAAAATCACAATATGATTCCACTTAAATGCTCAATAAGGCCACCCGGGTATCAATCATCTCAGCATTACCCTTATGGTGTCATATAGAACCTGGAAAGGACCCTATATTTGACAGGAAACATTTGGACTAACTTGGTAAGGATAAAATATTAGGGTACCTTGCGAATAATACTGTTGCTGATATGCAAATGCTTTCTTGGGAGTGGCAACACTAATTCTCATTGGTCTACTTGAGCAATACACTCCATTCATTTCAGTCATGGCCTTCGACCTTTCATTTTCATCACCGAACCGAACGAAACCATAACCTTTCGAACGACCGGTATTCGAATCGATAACAACTTTTGCTCTTTTGACAGATTGAAATTTACTAGAAAAGGTTTCATCCAACACCGTATCAGTTACATCGGCAGCCAAATCTCCTATGAATATAGATAGATCGGAGCCAGCATCAGATCGTCTTTCGTTCACATCGAACGAAGCCCAGTTCAGACGGAAAGGCTGCTCTGTATTTGGCATCAGAGAACCATTGCAGCTCTGTAAAACCTTTTCAGCCGTTGCTCGAGAGCTAAACTCCACGAATCCGTATCCTTCAGACTGTCCGGTTTGTTTATTTCGTATGATTTTTATAGACGAAACCTGGGTTTTCAAATACCAAATGTTAAACAAACGATGATGACAAGAACAACATATTTACTTAAAACTTACAAGTAATTATTATCTGCACAAGCTTTGAGATTGTGAAGGGAGATGAACGTGTAGCCGAATAGCAGAAGCCCAATAGGCACAACCCCACCTTCAACGCTGCCGTCTGGTTCACTGCCATCTCTTCTATCATATAACTGGAAACCAAATCAAGACTGAAGCAATTTGATGCCAAATCAAGACTGCCGTCTCAGTTTCTTGATTGAAAAGAACAACGGAGGGGTGAGATTGGGGGGTGTTTTGAGAGGGAAAAAATTAGGCTTTTCAGAGGGGGAAAATTTAGGGATAAAACCGGCATTTTTTAATTTTTTGTGACGTTTTTATAAAAAAAGCCATTATTGTTAACAAAAAATTATTTCATTTTAAATCAAATGACTCTGTTTTGTTATGCTAAAAGTTTTTTATTTTCTCTATTAAAAATTATTAGTTAAGTAATTTTATAAAATATTTTTTATTACTATTTTTTATAAATTGGTTTTTATAAATAAAAAAATTAAGTATTCTGAAAATAAATATCGTATATTTTACTAAGAAAACAAATAATTAAATGGCTGTAATTAATTATTAAGTTAGAATTATCCAATGTAAGCAATCAATCTCTTACATATCAAATTTCTATTAAAGATTGAGACGTTAATCATAATTTTATATTATTCTTTTCCGATCTAATCTCCATTTCATTAGAGATATTTTTTCCTAACTAAAATATAACTATTTTGCTAGATGTTCGGTGTGGAATGATTTTAGTTTTTGTATTTTATTTTTATTTGTTATAATTCGGTCCTATCCAAAATAGATAGTTACCTATCCATATCAATCTGTTATTTTATTTATCAATGTTTTTTTAAATCTAATATTTGATATAATGGCATACTGGTTATTAGATCAAATTTTATTAATTTTGTTACATAAAAATTCAATGAGTGTGTCATATTCTAGTATGATTATTTTTCTTTACGAATTCAAAACATCAATTGTTTCGAATCGAGTTTTAAATAAAATTAATTGTAATTTTATAATTTATATCAATTTGAGTGCAATAATTGTTTGACTATATAAATTAAATATTAAAAATATCTTTAGTTGAATCATATTAATGGAAAGAAAAATTTATAATTATAGTTATTTTTTTATTAAGTTGGTGTTATGAGTTAATCAAGTATATTAATTCAGTTGTGAAATTATTAACTTACCCTTTCACATATAAATTAAATTAAGTTATAAGAATGTATTTTTATATTGATATATATATAATAAAAACTCGAAACACAATTAACTTTATGATTATAACCAAAATAACAATTAATTTTTATATAAACTTTTAATAAATATATGAGTTAAATAATATCTTTTCGCATAGGAGTGTTAAATCTTAAAAAAGAAAAAAGTAATTCTCTTAACATACTTTAACAAATTGAATACTAAACCACTTAATCTGTAAAAGCTAAAATATGAGATAAGTATTTGTACTTTCCGTAAAATTAAAATTTAGTCATTATATTTCTATTCTTAAGAATTTAATTCCTCTATGTTTCAAATTTCTGAATTTAAGTTTAATTGTTAAAATTACTTTTTTATTATTATTAAATTCGTTAGGGATTTAGGATGTCGAATTTGGGAATGGGTGATAATACTTTAGGGATTTAGGATGATGAAGAAGGGGAAATAGAACTGGGGAAAAACGGGGAAAATGTTAAGTGTATCAGGTGTGGGTAAAAAATAAGACAGCTAAACGACGAAGTTTTGAACAAAATAATTTAACATCAGCAGCGTTTATAACCTAGCGCCACTAAAAATGCACCTATTGCGGCGTTTAGGGTTTTAGGGGTTATAATTTAGTGTTTAGGGCTTGTTAGGGTTTAGAGGTTTACTATTTTAGGGGTTATAGATTAGTGTTTTATGTTTTTTTTTGGGTTTAGGATTTTAGGAGTTACATGACTTTTAGCGGCGTTTTACCAAAAGCGCCGCTAATGCTCTGGTCTTTAGCGGCGTTTCTGTAACACCCCGTACCCGAGACCGTCGCTGGGGTCGGACACGAGGGGTTAACAGACTTAGTTCACTTAATTTCACAGTTCATTTTAAAAATTTCCAGACAGCTGGCTAACTGTGTCATTGTCACCTTAAAAATCATATCTTGAGTTCCACAACTCAAAAATCAGTTTCGTGATTTTTCCCTGAAACTAGACTCATATATCCATCTACAAATTTTTTTCTAGAATTTTTGGTCAGACCAATTAGTACAGTTTATTAGTTAAAGTCTCCCCTGTTACAGGGTTCGACTACACTGACCTTCTTGCAATGCGACTTAGATAACTCCTTGTACAGGGCTTCAATGCTTATACCGTTTGTTTCTAATGAAACTAGACACAAAAAGGAATCTTTAAATATATGGCATGATTTCTAATTATCTCTGGTTAATTTATAAAGAATTTCCAAAGTCAGATCAGGGGATCCAGAAATCGCTCTGGCCTTGTCCCACGAAAGCTTAAATATCTCTTAAAATACAACTCATATGACCATTTCGTTTCTTCCATATGGAAGTAGATTCATCAGGGTTCGATTACATAATTTATTAACTATTTAATTCATTCCTACTATTTTTAGTGATTTTTCAAATTCACACCACTGCTGCTGTGAACATCTGCCTTTAGGGTAGACTTTACCTATTACATAGTTTCCACGATTCAACTAACCCTTTAGCAAATATAGCACAAATTATGATAGTGATTAACCATTCCAATGGCCAATCTTTGCCAAGCATATCCACACCTCTCAATAACCATATCCATAACAAACGATTATAACATTATGCTCAAAACATATATAAGCCATTTTCGCATGGCTATCCAAAATTATACAAATCCAAGGGTCCATGACCCACAACAAAAAGGGTAGTCCTATACATGCCATTTCAAAGTTCAACCAAAAGTGTACCAAAAGGGGCTTTGATAGTGTGGGAGACTTCGACTTCAATAATCCCGAGTCCGATAGCTGACGAACCAAAATCTATAAAACAGAGAATCAAAGAAAAGGAGTAAGCATTTAATGTTTAGTAAGTTTTGAGCAAAGAATTTAAGCACAACTGAAGTATAGCATTCAAATAACTAAACGGATAATTTCATATACACATATTCTCAAAATCAGTCCTACTTCACATTTCCAACCCCTATATTCATCCATAAGGGATCATCTTAGCCAAAGGCCGGAAGCTCATAACTCGACTGAGCGAATAATATTCGAAGGGAATCAACTATTCCAATGCACATACGAAACATACCTCATTGTAGGGATTTTACGAGCGTATTAATTGAATTTTTTACAGCAAGATCGCTCATTCCCAAATCAAGCATCTTCGGGATTTAGCCGGATATAACCACTTGCACAAGGCCTTCGGGTCTTAGCCCGGATATGGTCACTAGCATAAATGCCTTCAGGACTTAGCCCGGATATAGTCGCTAGCAAAAATGCCTTCGGATCTTAGTCCGGATATAGTCGCTTAGCACCAATGCCTTCGGATCTTAGTCCGGATATAGTCGCTTAGCACAAAAGCCTTCGGGACTTAGCCCGGATATCATTCGAGTAACCATGCACATATATCAATAAATCATGACACATTCATATTTCATTTTCATTACCAAAGCTCAAACACAAGACACTTATCACACTTACAAATTCCGGCTCAATAGCCACATACAAAGAGCATGATTTTGATTTGCTTAAGACATAATCTAATCGAATCATAATCTAAGTTCCATTACTCGAAAACTTACCTCGGATGTTGTCGAACGACTTCAACGGCTTTTCAATCACTTTTTCCTTCCCTTTATCCAACTTTGTTCCTCTAGGCTCTTGAGCTAGTTCACACAAGTTTAACTTATTAAAGTCGCATTATGCTAGCTTATGGTCAAATATGACAAGAAATTTAATAGGTCATATAGCCACCTTCTAGCTCAACTACACAATGGTCATACGCATTTTTAATCACATCAAGCAATTTAATACAATTCATTCGAACATCAAAAGAGAAGCTCAAGGTACTTCGCCCATATATACGTTAGACACATTAGTCACATATCGTACGAAATCACGAATCGAATTCAACATATTAGCTAATATTCCCCTTAGACGAATTTTCTAAGTCAAGATAAAGCCATCAATATGCTTACTTATGGCCGAACAAACACATCAACCTATGTACTCATTCATGTGGCCGAATATGCATGTCTATGTTGGGGTCGCTTGTATACTTAATACATTCCACAAATGTGGTCACTTGTATTGACTAAATACCATTTTGTTTCAAGTTCAAAACTCGGCTAATACACATACATACACTAGAAATCAAATACTAACATTTGCACTTCACCTTACTACCATTTTTTTTCATCCAAATAACATGAATCAACAACCATTTTTCTCTTCTACTTCCTACCATGGCCGAATGCATCAAGACACCATACCATTCACTTTTGGTCATGGGTTAAACAAAGAACTTAATGTCTAACTCAAAAATGCTAAAAAGAAAATCCAAGAGTCATCAATCCACCATCACATGTATCATTAACAAGCTTCACATCATGCAATGACATTAACACAAAATCCACCTTAGCCGAAACTTAACTCATCTTCATGCCTCAACAACACAACATCAAACTCCAACCAAGAAAACAACACCCATGGCCAAATATCATCTCCATCTCATAGCAAAGATTTAAACCATGGGCTAGGTAGAACTCAAACTAACAACTAAAAACATGCATGAGTCTCGTGAACAACATCACACATACCTTGGTCTAGCAACCCACTATAGCCGATTTTCTCAAGCTCTTCCCCCTTCTTCTCCTTCCTCTATTCGGCCAAGAAGAACCAAAGGATGAAGCCCTTCTTCTTTTTTTGTTTTCTTTCCTTCAACTCACGGCAATGGGGGGGGAAACAATCACACACATTCTTTCTTTTTTCCATTTCTTTATTACCCATACTCCTTATTTTATTTTCCTAACATACATCACTAACATAACATGTTTGTGACATGTTTCCACTCATAGCATGGCCGGCCACTATGCTTTAATTTGGCTAATTTGACATGCAAGGACAAGCACTTTCCCACATATATTAATAGGCCACTTTAGCACTTGCCTAGCATATTTCTAAATTGTCTCACATAAGTCCTTACTAATAAATTTCACATACACTGACCAAATTAAAGTATGGAACTATTACACAAGCATTTACGCACATCATAAACACAGAATATAACCTTTAATTATTTATAAGACTCAGTTTCGTGGTCCCGAAACCACTTTTCGACTAGGGTCAATTTAGGGCTGTCACAGTTTCACCAAAAGCGCCGCTAATGCTCTGGTCTTTAGCTGCGTTTCACCAAAAGCGCCGCTAATGCTCTGGTGGTAAAACGCCGCTAATGCTCTGTTTTTAGCTGCGTTTTAACAAAGAACGCCGCTATTGCTCAGTTTTTAGCGGCGTTTTTGTCAAAACGCCGCTAAAAACGCCGTTAAAGCCCTATTTTCCTGTAGTGTGTTGTTGGATCTAGCTCCCTAAGTGTAGTATATTCATTTTGCATACTTGTATTTTTTAAACAAATTGGTTAAAAATATCCATTAATGACATTAGTACCCTTGTATATTGTCCTCAATGGTTTTGCACACAAAGCAAAACAAAAGAAAATATTGATTCACTGATTATCTAATGTTTGAACTAATACTAAGCGATATTACGTGGTCGATTGTAATACAGTACAAAAAGACAACTTATATTAGTAGATGAACTTAAACACATCCTTAGTCTAAAAGAAAATGAGCAAACCGATTGGTATCTATCAAGTTCAGCTGGGAAATGCTTTGCTTGAGATTGGAGCGGATAACTCCCAGAAGATAGAGGCACAGATGTGACTGACTGGACTAATAGTATATCAAACAGGACCAAAGTAGAATATATCTTAAATCCATTTATAGATTTATCCACTTGTGACGTTCATAGTTTGACACACCTTAATCCTAAGTGGATGATGGACTATGTATGCATGACTCGTATACTAATTTTTAAGTTAATCTAATTTAACCAAATTTTAATTTATTTAGAATTAAATTCTTCAAGATTAAAAATTATTTTTCTTCAAGATTAAAAATTATTTAGTCTACTCTAAATTTTAATTATTTTAATAAATTTTAATTATTAACTTAATTTAATTAGGATTCAATTATTGTTATTATTATTCCAATCTTCTAATCAAATCATATTATTTTTAACTTAATCGTAAATTTATAACAACTCAAATAAATCAATTTTACAACATATACTAATCTCAATGCGATTTCCATCAAATTAATTAAAATTAATTATAAATGTTTCGAATAGCAATTTTAATTAATAAATCACAAATATTTCATTGCCATCATCTACTGTGTCTATTTCAAACATTTATCGACAGTTGAACACATGCGAGGTAGGAAACAACCCAAATTTTATAATGTTGCATCTCACCGCCAGTCATGTCACCTATTGCCAAGTATACAAACAACTATAATAACATATTAATTTATAATCCTTCCATAAAATTGCTCATTGACAAATAATTAAATAAATAAAATGGCAGCAATAAACTAAGGAAAACGACACTAAAAATCCAGTCAATCTTAAATTAAATAATTTCAAATATAATTTAATCTCGCATATTCTAACTAATTTTAATCAAACGAAACTTAATATATTTTTTAAAATACGATTACTAAGCATCGATTCCATTATAGAAACATCAACCAAGGTACACTAAGGCAAGTAATCGATGAAGTAATATTATATTAAGCTATGACAGCAAGTCTTGAAGCAAAGAATGGTGTTGGCAGCAACTTCGGGTGAAGCAAATCAAATGGCGGTAGCGTGATGGAAAAGAAGTAAACAGATAAAAGGGAAATTCTTTGGGTTAAGGACTTCCGGTTAAAATGGCTTCTCTTGTTTCTCTTTGGATAAACTACACTCACGGCCACTTTTGTTTACTTCAGGTTACGTTTTAGTAATTTATGTTTAAAATGTTACGATTTAGTCACCTACATTATCGTGTTATAATATTTTAGTCACTTAGCCATTAATGGTATAACGGTAAGCTGACGTGGTACGTTAAATCATCATTTCAAACAAAAATTTTAGGTTAAATTATATAATCGATCTTCATATTTTTTTTTCATTTTGAGCAATTTAATTTTTTTCTTTTATGTTCTTTTAAACTTTCTCTTTTTTTTTTCTTTATTTTCCATTCTCTTTTGTTTCTCCCTTTATTTTCGTACCTTCTCCATTTCTTTTTAACATATCAAGAAGTCCAATTGGCAGTGAAAAAAGAAGCAAGAAGTTGAAAGCCATCATTGCCTATAAGCAAAACCCATAAACCCATACCATACTTTTTTTATTCATTGTCAATTTGACTTTCTGATATGTTAAAAGAAATGGAGAATGTAGGAAAATAGAGGGAGAAGCAGAAGAAATGAAAAATAATGAAAAAAAGAAGTTAAAAGAACATAAAAGAAAAAATTAAATGGCTCAAAAAAAATATAAGGATTAATTATATAATTTAACCTAAATTTTTTGTTTAAAATGATGATTTAACGTGCCATGTTAGCTTACCATTACACTATTAATGACAAATAACGACTTAGTGACTAAAATATTACAACATGATAACGTAAGTGACTAAAACGTAACATTTCAAACATAGGTGACTAAAACGTAGCCTAAAGTAAATAAAAGTGACCGTGGGTGCAGGTTACCATTTCTCTTTTTATGAAGAACAACAACAAGAAGAATAAATTTGACGTGATTTCATCTGCAATTAGGGCTATTGGGCCCATGGCAATTGGCAACATAAAGACTCCACATTTCACTCTCCTTTCAATTCAGTCCCTAGATTCCTAATTTCCCAATTTCCATTTCTTTTTGATTCGATCCTTAGACCAATTGAATAACTAATAATTACTAAAATTGAAAAAAAAATCCTTAAAAAACTATAATTTTCCTACTAATATATAACACAAAAATCCTAATAGAATAAAAATCCTAATGTAATTCAACTAAATCATAAGAATAACAACAACAACAACAATAATAAACATGCCATTAACATTTTAGATAAAAAGTTAATTCTAAGACTAGTCTTTTGTTAATAGTAAAAATTTCAATTTAATCCTTCAAATAAAATCAAAATTCAATTTAATATCGAAATTAAAATAAAAGTTCAAATAAGTTCCTAATACATATAAATTACTAAAAATATAAAATTTATCCTTTTCCTCAAAACTTTTCAAAGAGAATAATTATTATCGAATTAATCTTGATCTGGAGCGAAATCTAAAATCGAAATTTTTTATGTGTTAAATTAAGAAAATTTATAAATATGAAAATACTTGAAAATAATTTTACAAGCTTTTGTAATGAATTTTTCAAATTTGATTATAGAGAAATTTTAAGTTAATTTTATTATAGCAAAACATTTGAAAATGAAAGTGCGACAGGTTCTCTACAACAAGAAGAGGAAAATATAAGTAAGTGCGCCAACACGGGAGGAGGCATGATCTTCCAAATACTATTGCTCAAAGGTTTCTCATTATTCCTATTGCTCACCATGGAAAAAGGTAGAGATTCGCTCTATTGGAACCACTCGAGAAATCAAGAATTCACCTTTAAATAGTGTAAGACCCCTAACCTGTACCTGTCACCGAAATAGGGTTACGAAGCATTGCCGAACAAATAGAACATTAAACATACATTTCATATATTTATATCAACATGATATAATTCATTCATTCACATACAAATTGTCCCTAAATCGAGCCATCGAGGCCCTAAAAATACATTAGAATCAATTCGGGACCAAATTGGAAGCAATTGAAAAGTTCATGAAAAAGTTAAAAAAATAGGACTGCAGGGGTCACACGGCTGAGACACACGCACGTGTCTCAGGCCGTGTAACAATTGAAATAGGGACATACAGCCGTGTCCCAGCGTGTGTCCTTACATGTGTAACACTCTGAGTTGGGTCACATGGCCAAGCCACACACTCGTGTGCTAGGCCGTGTAACTCTCGAAATAGCCACACATACCCGTGTGCTAGGCCGTGTAACAACCTGACTTGCATGCACTGAAACCTACAGGGGACACATGGCCATGTCGCTTGGTCGTGTGTTACACATGGCTGAGTCACACGCTAGTGTCTCAGGCTGTGTGAACATGAAATTGATCAAACTCAAGCCATTTCAAACACCAACTCATGCAACTCCTAAAAGCATTTTGAGTACATGACCAAAGCATCAAAACATGACCAAAACCTATATGAAATGATCAATTCAATAGTCCAATGTCATTCAACCAACATGCCATATAAGGCACCTTAATAGCAACATCAAAACTTACCTAAACATGCAAATTTGGTCACATTTCCATCCTTTATGTAAGAGCCCGTTTTTAGTCAAATAGTAATAGTGGTTTTGGGAAAACAAATCCGAAGTAAAACTAATTATTTTATCATTATTTTAATGTTTATAGCATGATAATATGTTTGTGTGAAATTTTCGTTAAGAAATTTTATCGTTTGAATGCTTAATTTGATAAAAAAGACTTAATTACGTAAAGTGTAAAACTTGTGTGCTATTGGTAATGTGTCTAATGGCTATGACTTATTAAAGTGATAGTCCTTATGATATAATTAGACCATTTTTATATTGGGTGGACATTTATGAACATAAAATATGTGAATTTTAATGTTTTAATTTAAGGTTAAAGTTGTAATTTGGTAAATAAAGATTTATAAAATAAAACAAAACATGGTTGTCATCTTTCTTCACCATCCTTAATCGAAATTAGCTAAGGAAAACACCATTGGAATAGCTCGAAGGTTTGGCCATATATTAGCTTTGCATGTAAGTCCATTTTTGTTTGGTTTTTAATGATTTCTATGTTTTTGTGATCGTTGCATCTAGTACTAGCTAGCCCAGGGACTAATTTTCAAAACTGTTAAAGATTTTGAATGTTGCCATCAATGAAATAACATTTTTTTTTATGTTTGATAGTAGATTTTGAATGCTTGTTGATAAATATATAAGTTTTGTTAAGTGATTTTTAGTGAAAATGCAAATTAGGGGCTATATTGAGAAATGTTGAAAATGTGTGGTTGAATGTGAAAAAAATGGAAATTATGGGTTGCTAGGGGCATTATGGTAATTCGGATAGCATAGGTTTATTGTGAATTAGCATGAATTTGTGATTTTGTGTAATAAGGACTAAATTGTAAAAATGTGAAAGTTTAGGGGAAAATGTATAAAATAGCCCTAATTTGTATTTTGGATTGAATTGAATAAATAGAAGAATAAATAAGTTGATTTTGAATACTCATAGATCAAGAAAAGAGGAATTCAGACTTAGATCGGGGAAAAAGCAAAGTAATTGAATAGTCGGTCCGTTTCGTCATTTCAGTTTACAAGGTAAGTTCGTATAATTGAACTTAAATGTGTATCTATTTATTTGATGGATGAAATTGAGATAGTATTTATTATAATAGATAAATGTGGAGATATTAAATTTAATGTACGGTTAAAGTAAACAAGATGCTAAGACCATAGCTGGGTTATGACAAATCGGATAATAAGACCATAACAGGGTTATGGCATGTGAATGTAAGACCATAGTAGGGCCTTGGAAACGAATGTGTATGACCATAGTTGGACTATGGCATCGGAAAATCGAAGTATTGTATCGTAAGCATTTGTAAGCTCAAAGTATGTAACACCTCTAACTTGTATCCATCGCCGGAGTAGGGTTACGAGGTATTACCGATCAATACACAACGTATAGCATACATTTATCAACCACAAAGTATTCATTCTCATAAATCATTCAACACAATCACATTGTCCCTTACAAGGGCCTACGAGGCCTTAAACATACTTTATAAGTGGTTCAAGACTAAATTGATATCATACGAAAATTTTGGAAACTTAGGAAAATTTCAAACATACAAGGGTCACACGTCCGTGTCTCAGGCCATGTGAAAATAGGGCATACATACTGACTTGGGTCACACGGCCAACCACACACCCGTGTGCCCTTCGAAGTGGCCACACATGCCCGTGTGGCTGACCATGTACTAGGCTGTGACAAAACTATAGGGTATACTGACTTATGCAACACTGCCAAGTTACACGCCCGTGTGCTAGACCGTGTGCCAATTAAGGGGTATTTTGACTTGTACCACACGGCCAATCACACGCCCGTGTGTGAGACCGTGTGGAGCATACTAACTTCATTTTAATAACCCCACTTGGGACACACGACCGTATAACATAATCGTGTGTCACACATGGCTGAGACACACGCCCATGTCTCTGCCCGTGTGGACAAAAATAGGCCATTTGCAGGGCCAATTTGCCACCCTTATTCTTGCACACCTAGACAATCTAAATGGTACCATTTCATCATTCAATTAGGCAGCCAAAATCATCAACCAAATGCACAATTCATACAATATCCATTTCAAACAATTTCAATACTCAAATCAATGCCATTTACCCAATCAAATACTTATAAACTCAACTTTTAAAATCATACTACCTCAAAGCATTTCTCAAGCATTTAAACTCCACAATTCAATTAACCATAATCATACCCAAATATGCCAAAATAAGCCATTTCTATTAACCAACATATATCAATATTAACATCATTTACAAGCCAACTCTCATGGCTAAAAACACAACCAAAATACCACGTCTAGCCTATACATGCCATATACCATATATACACAACTCAAAAGTACCAAATAGATGTCCGATAGTGCGATGAAGTTCCCGACGACTTTCGGATAGCCTTGATTCACAATAAAACATAGAAAAATAACATAAAGTAAGTTTCATATCTTAGTAAGCTCATACATGAATAACTTAATTCATCAAATAATTACAAATCAACCAATTTAACATTATCTAAAAACCTTTCTCATGTATTAAACATGATTAAATACGATCTTATTGAATTTTCTCTATTTAATACTTGAATAAGCTCAGTACATACCTATATCACCTCATACTAACCTCTTTCTCAACCACATCATTCGTTTACCTGTTGAACTATTCAGAATAGAAATTGGATACTCAATAGTCTTATATGATAAGTACCTATACCATGGCCCGTAGCCAAATCAAGGCAACTTATCCGAAGAACAATTATCATGGCCCGAAGCCAAATCATTCAATATGCATGGCCCGAAGCCAAATCATCCGATATGCATGCCCTGAAGCCAAATTGGTATAACTCGCACCCGAAGTGCTAATAACATGGTCCGAAGCCAACTCAACTTATTATCTAATAACAAGGCACTAGTATCCAAATCTATTCCTAAAGTTTAACCGAGATTTCACACATTCCGTTTCTATCATCGAATGCATTCGTAGAGTCGTTCTCACAATTCAAACATAATCCATATTCTCATAATCATAGTTTATGAAATAACAAAGCTTTTAACATACTTTTATAATGAAATTACCACATACGAACTTACCTCGAGTATGAAAATGACGAAATGAGTCAATTACTCGATAATCTTGCCTTTTCCCCATTCTAATTCCAGATTCCTCTTTTCTTGATCTAAATATATTCAAAATTAACTTCTTTAATAAACCACTCATTCAATTTAGTCCAAAACATACATTTAGGCCCATTTGCTCTTTAGCCCCTAAACTTTCACATTTAATCAATTTAGTCCCTATTTCACAAATACACAAAATTCACACGATTTCAATAAACCCAAGCTTAGCTGAATTACATATGGGTCCCTAGCAGCCCAAAACTTTCATTTATTTCACATTTCAACCACTCAATTTGCACATTTCTCAATTTAATCCCTATTATGCATTTTCATCAAAAATAACTTAACAAAACATGTAAAACTATCATCAAACTCTCATATTTCATCTTCAAACATCAAAGAGAACATAAACTCATCAATGGCAACTCTCAAGATCTTTAATAGTTTCAAAATTAAAGGTATGGGCTAGCTAGATTGAGCTGCAACGATTACAAAAACATAGAAATCATTAAAAACTGAGCTAAAATGACTTACCAATTTAGCTATCAAATTTCTGAACCCTAGATAAAATAATATGGCTTCTTTTCTTCTTCTAAATTCGGCCAAGAAGATGAGTATGAAGCTTTAATTTGTTTTTATTTATTTAACATATGATAATTATACTAATTACCATAATAACTTTAATGAAAGACCATTTAAAACATCCATTAAATGTCCATATGTCCACTCATACTATTAATGGACTAATTCAACATAATGACCTCTAATTTAATATTCCATAGCTAATTAATACCTTTAACAAATAGTATGCAACTTTTGCATTTTACGCAATTAAGTCATTTTTATCAAATTAACTATTCAAACGATAAAATTTCTTCACGAAACTTTCACACATACATACTATCATGCTGTATACACATAAAATAATATTAAAATAATTTTCCAACATCAGATTTGTAGTTCTAAAACCATTGTTCCTATTTAGCTAAAACCGGGCTGTTACAACTCTCCCCCCTTAGGGATTTTCGTCCCCGAAAATCTTATCAGTGAATAGGTTCGGGTATTATTTTGGGTATTGTTTTCTCATAGCATCCTCGGGTTCCCATGTAGCTTCTTCAACCCCGTGTCGATGCCATAACACTTTTACTAATGCAATTTTCTTATTTCTCAGCTCTTTGATCTTACGAGATAAAATTCAAATCAGTTCTTCACTGTATGATAAATCTGACTGTATCTCAACTTCAGTTGGAGAAATAACGTGCAAAGTGTTTGATCGATATCTTTGTAGCATCGAAATGTGAAACTGTAAAGCCCCGTACCCGAGACCGTCGCCGGAGTCGAACACGAGGTGTTAATAGACTTAATTCATTACTTAAACAACTCAAACAATTTATTTTTAAAATTTTCAGTCAAGCTAACAATCTGCGTCATAGTCGCTTAAAAATTCATATCTCGAGTTACGAAACTCGAAATCCAATTATGTAAATTTTTCCTGAAACTAGACTCATATATATATTTACTAATTTTTTTATAGAATTTTTGGTCAAGCAAATTAGTACATTTTATTAGTTAAAGTCTCCCCTATTTCAGAGTTTGGCTGCTCTGACCTCTGTGTATTACGAATCAAATATCTCCCTGTACAGAGTTTCAATGACTATGTAGTTTGTTTCTAATAAAACTAGACTCAACAAGGAATCTGTACATATAAATAATGACTTCTAAATATCTTTGAAAAATTTATAGTGAATTTCCAAAGTCAGAACAGGGGATCCAGAAATTGCTCTGGCCCTGTTTCACAAAAATTTAAACATCTCATAAAATATAACTCATATACCTGTTTTGTTCTATCCATATGAAAATAGACTCATAATTCTTCAATTCCATATATTATTCATCATCTAATTGTATCTCTACTATTTTGAGTGATTTTTCAAACTCACGTCACTGCTGCTGTTTGAATCTATTTTATGGTAAATTTTACCTATTTCATGGTTTCCATGGATTAGCTAGCAATTTAGCATACATAACACCAAATATGATCATGATTAGCCATTCCAATGGCTAATCATTACCAAGCATTTCCATACCACTCAATAACCATATCATAAGACCATATACACAAAATGATTATAATGCTATACATGCCATACTCAAAATATACAAGCCATTATGCCAAGATGATATACGGATAGTGTGAGCGTGCCGCCGACCGTTTCCGATTTCCGAGCTGGCTTGTCACCACTACAAGGAATGAAAAGGAGGGAGTAAGCATAAATGCTTAGTAAGTTCACATGCAAATAGCAAGTAACATAACTATATAAGCAAACATAAAACATCATTTGCATAATCATCACCGAGACATTCATATCACATTTTCATTTATCATCTTACCATATTGTTGTTATATCGAGTTTTCGACCCGAGGGTTAAGTACATACCTATTCAAAGTATTCATTTCGCAACACTTACCAATACGTCCCTTTCATCTTGAGTATTCCTCCGCTTGAGTAAAATTTTACCCGTTGAACACATCGGAATATAATTCGGATACATAGAAAGTTTGCACATAAGTGCCACATATGTAGCCAAGCTACTATGTAACCCGCCCATAAGCGAACTCGGACTCAACTCAACGAGCTCGGGTGTTCACATCCATGAGTGAACTCGGACTCAACTCAATGAGTTCGGATGCCTAGTTACATCTCTCGAACTCGGACTCAACTCAACGAGTTCGGACATTTGCATCCATAAGTGAACTCGGACTCAACTCAACGAGTTCGGATGCTCAACCATCCTAGTGACATGTCACTTGTATCCTAATCTATTCCTAAGGTTCAAACGGGCTTTTTTCCTCGATCTCACATTGCCGTCTTCCATGGAATATCGGAACCGATACTCGGTAGCAATTCATATTTATCAAGTAGTAAACATAATTTGCATATTACTCAACATTAACCACAAAGCATAATATTTCACGATAAAAAAATCAGCATATCATATAATTAACATCAATAACTTAAAAATAACAATTATGCTACATTATTTACACATGAACTTACTTCGTATGCGAAAATGGCTACTTTTGCCATTTCGTCCACAACTTGGTATTTTTCCATTTTAGCTCGAATTTCGGTTTTCCTTACTAATCGAGCTTGGAAGCTTGAAAAACCCTAGCCATGGTTTCTCCTTGCTATATTCGGCCATGGGGTTGAAGATGAGCAAAATTGGCTTTTAATTTTGTATTTTAATTCATTTTACCCCTAAATGACCAAAATGCCCTTACTACTAAACTTTCCAAAAATTCCATCCATGTCAAATTTTTGTCCATAGACTTAGAAATTGGTAAAATTTCTATTTAAGACCTCCTAATTAATATTTCAAAACAATTTCATACTAGAAACTTCCTGAATGAAAGTTTTACAAATTATTCGATTTAGTCCCTAATTTCAATTTAAGCACTTTATGCATAAAATTTCTTCACGAAATTTTCACACAATCATGCAATCATATCATAGACCTCAAAATAATCATAAAATAATTATTTCTATCTCAGATTTTATGGTCACGAAACCACATTCAAACTAGGCCCAAAATCAGGATATTACAACTCTCCCCCCCTTTAGGGATTTTCGTCCCCGAAAATCTTACCAGAAAAGTGGTCTTCACTTAGATTCCTCAATTTCATATTCGGTGCTGAAGAATTTTCACTCAGGCGGTGCCTCCAATATATCTCATTAATTTCTCATATATTCTGAAAGTTTACGAACTCATCTCTTAATTGTTCTTAAATTTTCAACCCTTCTCCGTTTCCCTTGTCATCTTGACATAAAACCAGATCTCAATTTGGTTAATGGAGACTAGAATTCCAAGAAATTAAACAATTAAAAAGACATGAAATTCCATTAATCTGATTAGTAGGAATTCATTCAATACCGATATGATTTATAGATCTCGCCAAACATTTAACAATAGGATACATCACATTTTCCTCTTTCCGCCATGGAAATAATTTTGATATGGCCTCAAGAATAATCCTTCTCATTTCCATCCCAATATCAACACTGACAAGGATAATTTTGATAGATCCCAATATTCGGCTTTAACCCCTTTAACAACTTCGATTTTATGTAACATCGAATGCTCTAAACTATCACATTACCTCACTGTCTTGAAACACATCACAATTCATACAACGGTACATTACTGAAAGTCAGGAAGTCTTTACTCAATGTAGACTAGTCTAGTTCAGACGCTTCGGTTACCAATATTCTCATCTATCTGAACTCTGTCAACATGTAATAAACTTTTCAGCTTTCACAAGACGAAAACCTTATCATTCGTAGTGACTTTAACTAATATCCAACTCTTTCTAATAAATATACACTTCTCGTTCAGACTATTTACTCTTTTATCTGTACAAAATAAAATTCTATTATCAGACTTGAGAAAAATAATCCTGACATAATTGTCACATGAAATCTTTCAAATAAATAATTCACCATACCGACTAAACTCGCGCTTTTATCACTTATGCCTTTACTGATGTCAAATCCTTACACAGAAATTAGAAAAAATCCCAATACTAAAATCACCACATTACCAAGATCAAATTAGAAGTATAGTCATATTTGACATGATTATCATGAGCTGAAGACGCACTTCGAACACGAGTCATAATTGACAAATTATGGAACAAAGATAACAAGGAAACCGAATAAAGAAATCCAAGATAGAGAAATCCAGAATAAAGAAATCCAGAATAAAGAAACCCAAGATACGATACTATGCCGGTGAATCGAAAACCAAACTCATAGAGAAAATACAAAATACCCCAATAATTCTTCAAAGAAAGAAAGTCCAGAAGAAAACATCATTTAATCCCACTGAAATCAAATATAACAAAATCAATATATCTTCCCATACATATATATCAGATGAAGCATCAAGTAGAAGAAACAGAATCATAATATCATATGTATTCTCTCATCAATTCTTATCAGACGAAATGAAATAGAATACCCGATGAAATAGAGCAATATAAATTATAAACCAGTCAGACTACCAATGCTTTCATCCAACACCAGGATTAAAAGACATTCCCATATAATAAGAATTTCTTCAGAAGATCAATAGCCATAGAAATATTTCTGAGAACGGGTAAACACATAGAACATCTCAAAAAAGACTGCTAAATCTGTCCAATCATAACTGTCACACTCAGATAGTTCACATTTCAATTATCATTTCCCCAACTAGTTCTGTCGTCACAAATTTCATATTAAACCATTCACTAAAGAAGGCCAGTTCTGAATAAATTTCGATTTACACTTTTCTCGACCTTGCACCTGAGTAATTCGATTTACCAAGGAGAATTCCTTTTCTAACTGGGACAGTGCATAACTCCAATAATCTTTACGTCAATCCGATACTTTACTGGCTCTGACTTTACTTATCAGCTCATTTTCAATCTCTGATCATACTTATAATTTTTCTATCACTGAACTCTTTGGGTTCTCAACCGAAAACTTATTCAATACAAATCTCATGAAATTCCATTATAAGTACCACTTTGGTAAGGGGGAGGGATTATAGGACCTCTGACTCGACTTTCTTATACATACACATATGACACAACTCCCATCATCGTAGCAACATCATCAAAATCATGTCATTCATTCATGTTGGCTTACACCAATTTTCCTGTTGTCCCAATTAGAGAATATACTTATGCATACATTCTATGATTTCTAGATAGCTTTACTTATCCATTCATTTAATTAAATTAATTTATGCTCATGACATCATATAAGGCCAAACAAACATAGATATTTGCATCACAATCACAACTTTCATTTCGTGCATCATCATGTACATATCATTACAATCATATAATTCAGTCCAACAATTTAACATAGATAAGTTCATTTCATTATAATCCTTTATCTCATAAAAAATTGTATATCATTAACATTCATCAACAATCAATGTCCAATCAAGACAAGGAAATTTTCATTCGTATCATGATATTATGACCTTTATTCATACCTCTACTACTTTCTATTTATTCCGTTCATCTTATCAAGTAAGCCACATACACTACATCGTATGAGCATTAAGCAAATATGGATATTTATCACAACATGAACTTTCATCTCACATATTATCACTTATGTATCATAAACTTTTATTCATACTTTTCTAAACCGAGACTTATCATAATCATAACTTTACTCAAATACCTTCGCATAACATTGAACATGGTCAGTGTAGCTCGGTTGGAGAGTACCCTGTCTAAATAAGACGGCAGTCATACGCGTCGGAAGACATCACACTATCACAGATCAGTGGCATGTATAGCTAAACTTTTACACATGCTAGGTTAGTTTGAGAACCGACTAAACCTACTCTGATACCACCAAATGTAACGTCCCATACCCGAGACCATCGCTGGAGTCAAACACGAGGTGTTAATAGACTTAATTCATTACTTAAACAGCTCAAACAATTTATTTTTAAAATTTTTAGTCAAGCTAACAATCTGCGTCATAGTCGCTTAAAAATTCATATCTCGAGTTACGAAACTCGAAATCAAATTCCGTAAATTTTCCCTAAATCTAGACTCATATATATATTTACTAATTTTTTTATAGAATTTTTGGTCAAGCAAATTAGTAAATTTTATTAGTTAAAGTCTCCCCTATTTCAGAGTTTGGCTGCTCTGACCTCTGTGTATTACGAATTAAATATCTCCCTGTACAGAGTTTCAATGACTATGTAGTTTGTTTCTAATAAAACTAGACTCAATAAGGAATCTGTAAATATAAATCACGAATTCTAATTATCTTTTAACAATTCATGGTGAATTTCCGAAGTCAGAACAGGGGATCTAGAAATTGCTCTGGCCCTGTTTCACAAAAATTTAAACATCTCGTAAAATATAACTCATATACCTGTTTTGTTCCATCCATATGAAAATAGACTCATAATTCTTCAATTCCATATATTATTCATCATCTAATTGTATCTCTACTATTTTGAGCGATTTTTCAAACTCACGTCACTGCTGCTGTCTGAATCTATTTTATGGTAAATTTTACCTATTTCATGGTTTCCATGGATTAGCTAGCAATTTAGCATACATAACACCAAATATGATCATGATTAGCCATTCCAATAGCTAATCATTACCAAGCATTTCCATACCACTCAATAACCATATCATAAGACCATATACACAAAATGATTATAATGCTATACATGCCATACTCAAAATATACAAGCCATTATGCCAAGATGGTATACGGATAGTGTGAGCGTGCCGCCGACCGTTTCCGATTTCCGAGCTGGCTTGTCAACACTACAAGGAATGAAAAGGAGGGAGTAAGCATAAATGCTTAGTAAGTTCACATGCAAATAGCAAGTAACATAACTATATAAGCAAACATAAAACATCATTTGCATAATCATCACCGAGACATTCATATCACATTTTCATTTATCATCTTACCATATTGTTGTTATATCGAGTTTTCAACCCGAGGGTTAAGTACATACCTGTTCAAAGTATTCATTTCGCAACACTTACCAATACGTCCCTTTCATCTCAAGTATTCCTCCGCTTGAGTAAAATTTTACCCGTTGAACACATCGGAATATAATTCGGATACATGGAAAGTTTGCACATAAGTGCCACATATGTAGCCAAGCTACTATGTAACCCGCCCATAAGCGAACTCGGACTCAACTTAACGAGCTCGGGCGTTCGCATCCATGAGTGAACTCGGACTCAACTCAACGAGTTCGGATGCCTAGTTACATCTCACGAACTCGGACTCAACTCAACGAATTCGGACATTTGCATCCATAAGTGAACTCGGACTCAACTCAACGAGTTCGGATGCTCAACCATCTTAGTGACATGTCACTTGTATCCTAATCTATTCCTAAGGTTCAAACGGGCTTTTTTCCTCGATCTCACATTGCCGTCTTCCATGGAATATCGGAACCGATACTCGGTAGCAATTCATATTTATCAAGTAGTAAACATAATTTGCATATTACTCAACATTAACCACAAAGCATAATATTTCACGATAAAAAAATTAGCATATCATATAATTAACATCAATAACTTAAAAATAACAATTATGCTACATTATTTACACATGAACTTACCTCGTATGCGAAAATGGCTACTTTTACCATTTCGTCCACAACTTGGTATTTTTTCATTTTAGCCCGAATTTCAGTTTTCCTTGCTAATCGAGCTTGGAAGCTTGAAAAACCCTAGCCATGGTTTCTCCTTGCTATATTCGGCCATGGGGTTGAAGATGAGCAAAATTGGCTTTTAATTTTGTATTTTAATTCATTTTACCCCTAAATGACCAAAATGCCCTTACTACTAAACTTTCCAAAATTCCATCCATGTTAAATTTTTGTCCATAGACTTAGAAATTGGTAAAATTTCTATTTAAGACCTCCTAATTAATATTTCAAAACAATTTCATACTAGAAACGTCTAGAATGCAAGTTTTACAAATTATTCGATTTAGTCCCTAATTTCAATTTAAGAACTTTATGCATAAAATTTCTTCACAAAATTTTCACACAATCATGCAATCATATCATAGACCTCAAAATAATCATAAAATAATTATTTCTATCTCGGATTTTGTGGTCACGAAACCACTATTCTGACTAGGCCCAAAATCAGGATATTATAGAAACACGTTATGTATCTTTTCTAACTTAGGCGATAAAGATAGTCGATATGCCACTAGCCCAATTCGCTCGATAATCTCGTACAGTCCGATGAATCGTGAACTCAATTTTCCTTTCTGACCAAATCGTAATATCTTTTTCCATGGCGACACTTTCAAAAACACTTTATCCCCGTTCTGAAATGTAGTATCTTTCCGTTTCAAATTTGCATACAATTTTTTTTGATCTGGTGTCACTTTCAAACTATCACGAATTACTTTTACATTTTCTTCAGTCTCTTTGATCAAATCAACCCCATGAATCTTATTCTCACTAAGCTCAGTCCAGTACAATGGTGTTCTGCATTTACGACCATATAAAGCTTCATACGGTGCCATATTTATACTCGATTAGAAGCTATTATTGTAAGCAAATTCAATCAATGGTAGATATTTCTCCCAGCTACCTTCAAACTCAAGAATGCAACAACTCAGCATATCCTCAAGTATCTGAATAACTCATTCGGATTGACCATCTATTTGTGGGTGAAATCCAGTGCTATAATGTTGCTTTGTACCTAAAGCTTCTTACTATTTCTTCCAAAATCGCGAAGTGAATCTCGGATCTCTGTCTGAAACAATAGACAGTGGTACTCCATGCAATCGAACAATTTCTGAGATATACAACTCAGCTAACTTATCAAGTGAGAAATTTGTACGTACCGGAATGAAATGAGCTAATTTCGTCAATCTGTCAACAACAATGCATATCGCATCTTTCTTTCTCAAAGATAAAGGCAAACCCAATACAAATTCTATTGTTACTCTATCCTACTTCCACTCAGGAATCATAATAGGTTGTAATAAACCTGACGACACTTGATGCTCAACTTTGACTTGCTGACAAATCAAACATTTTGAAACAAATTCCAAGATATCTCGTTCCATGCCGTACCACCAATAATGCTATTTCAAATCGTTATACATTTCCGTGCTTCATGGATGTACTGATAAACAACTACTGTGTGATTTGTTTAGAATCTTCCGGATGAGCTCAGAATTTCTTGGTATGCATATTCTATCATGAAATATCAACAGTCATCAGGCCCTATTTGAAACTCTGAATCAGAAGTTGATCCGCACTGAGCCTGTTTAGCTTGCAATTCATTATCAAATTTTTTAGCCTAAAAAATTTGTTGTACAAATAACGGTCTTGCTTTCAACTCGGCTACTATTGAACTGTCATCATACAAAGTTAACTGTGTGTTCAAAGCACGTAAAACAAATAAGGACTTTCGGCTCAAAACATCAGCAACTACGTTTGCTTTCCCCGGATGATAGTCAATTACTAATTCATAATCTTTTAACAATTCTAACCATCTCCAATGTCTCAAATTTAAATCTTTTTGATTCATTAGATATTTCAAGCTTTTGTGGCCGGTATAAATATGACTTTTCTCACCAAACAAGTAATAATGCAAACACTATCGCAGCTAACTCTAGATCATGCGTTGGATAATTCTTTTCGTGTGGTTTCAATTGTCTCAAGGCATAAGCTATAACTTTACCTTCCTGCATTAGAACACAACCCTGTCCATTTAACTATGCATCACTGAAAACTACGAATTCTTTACCCGGCTCAGGCTGAACTAACAATGGTGCCTCTGTCAATAATGCTTTCAACAGTTCAAAGCTCTGCTAACACTTTTCTGACCACTCAAATTTAACATCTTTTTGAAGCAATCGTGTCATCGAAGTCGTAATCATCGAGAAGCCTTTCACAAATCATCTATAATAGCCGGCTAGTCCCAAAAAACTACGGACTTCGAATACATTTCTTGGAGGCTTCCAATATATAATTGCAGAAATTTTGCTCAGGTCAACTCGAATACCCGTGGCTGAAACTATATGTCCCAGAAAACCAACTTCTTGTAGCCAAAACTCATATGTGCTGAACTTTGCAAACAACTGTTTATCTCCAAAAGTTTGTAGCATGATTCTCAAATGCTCAGTATGCTCAGATTCATCTCGAGAGTAAATTAAAATGTCATCAATAAACGCAACTATAAATCAGTCTAAATACGACTTGAAAATTCTATTCATCAAGCCCATAAAAATAGCAGGTGCATTTGTTAGTCCAAAAGGCATGAAAAGAAATTCATAGTGTCCATACCTTGTTCTAAATGCAGTCTTTGGCACATCTGAGTCTTTAACTCGCAACTGGTAATAACCCAATCTCAAATAAATTTTTGAAAACACTGTTGCCCCTTTTAACTGATCAAACAAATCATCTATTCGTGGCAAAGGGTATTTATTCTTTATCATCACTTTGTTGAGCTGTCGATAGTCTATACACATTCTTATCATGCCATCTTTCTTTTTCACAAATAATACTGGTACACCCCAGGGAGAGAAACTCAGTCTAGCAAAACCTTTATCTGTCAACTCTTGCAACTGAGCTTTCAATTCTTTTAACTCTGTCGGAGCCATTCTGTATGGAGCTATCGGTATTGGCATTGTTCCCGGTACTAATTCAATACTAAACTCAACCTCTCTGATAGGTGGTAAACCCAGTAATTCTTCGGAAATACACTTGGATACTCGCACACAACTGGTACTCATTCAATCTTTGCTTCTGTCTCTTTCGTATCAAGTACATATGTAAGATAACCTTCACACCCTTTTTTCACAAACTTCTGAGCTAACATAGACGAGATCACAATTGGCAAACTATTCAGATCATCAGATTCAATTCTAATAGTCTCATTATTTGGACATTTCAGTTCAATCGTTTTTCATCTACAATTCACTATAGCATCATGCATCGTTAACTAATCCATACCCAAAATCACATCAAATTCATCAAATGAAAACAACATCAGATTAGCGGGAAGCATAAATCCCGATTCATTAATGAATAATTCTTGCAGAATTTTTCAACCAAAACACATTTGCCTAAGAGGTTCGATACTCTAATCACAAATTCAATAGTCTCTACAAGAAAAGTCTTACTAGATACTAAATTCATGCATATATAAGAATGAGTTGATCCTGGATCTATCAATGCAATCAAATTAGTATCATAGAGAGTGAAAGTACCGGTGATAACATCTGGAGATGACGCTTCTTCGCGAGCGCGAATAGCGTAGGCTCTAGCAGGTGCTCTGGCCTTAGACCTCACAGCTGAATCCTTTGTCGCTCCTTTACTACCACTCATATTTTCGGAAACTCTAGGTGGTCTACCTCTATTCGACGTGTTACTTAGTCTCACATTCTGAACTTTATCTTTCCCATCTATCTCAGGCCAATCTCGGATAAAGTGATCTAGCGAACCACATTTGTAACAAGCTTTATTATTTTTATTCTAGCATTCACCATAATGTCGCCTCTCACATTGCTGACACTCAGGTTTGTTGTCTCTCAAACTGCCAACACTCGCTACTGATATGGCTTGAGCTTTAGAATTTGAGTATTATTTTCTACGATCTCTGTTTGAATATTTGTTTAAAGCATTTAAGCAAGCATACGAATCTCTTAATTTCTTTGATGAAGATTGATAAGGCTTACTCATCGATCTTTTTCTCGAGTCTCTAGCCTCTTAATCTGCTTTTCTCTTTTCTTTACTAAGATCCTCGGCTTTACAAGCTCTTTCAACCAAGATGACAAAATTTTTCAATTCTAGAATTCCAACTAGAAGTTTTATATCTTCGTTCAGCCCATCCACAAACCACTTGCACATTCTTTCTTCAGTAGACACATACTCTCGAGCATACTTGCTTAATTGTACGAATTCTCTTTCATACTCAGTAATAATCATCCTGCCTTGTTTTAACTCTAGAAACTTTTTATGCTTTTGATCAAGGAATTGCTGACTTATATATTTCTTTCGAAATTCTGTCTGAAAGAATTCCCAAGTAACCCGTTCTTTCGAAACCACACATATCAACGTGTTCCACCCTTGATAAGCGGTATCTCTCAGCAAAGATACAACACATTTAATACATTCATCAGGAGTACAAGACAATTTTTCAAATACTCAAATCGTATTCTCGAGCCAAAATTCAGCTCTCTCAGCATCATCATCATCAGTAGCCTGAAACTCTTCAGCCTCATGTTTACGAATCTTATCTACTGGCTGTTTGTTCAACCGTATTGGGTCTATAAGTTGAGGAAGAACAATGATTTGTTGAGGAATAGGTGGGGGTGGAGGTTGTTGAGCAACCGGATTCGTTCGAGCAAACTCCATAAACCACTCGTTCATCATTTGGAAAAAGGCTTGTTTAGCCTCTCCCTCGTGGCTACTCGTTACAGGCCTAGAATCTGATGGCGCTGCGCCTTGAGTGGGAGCAGGTGCATTACTCTTTACATCATTGGCTACAGCTCTTACGAGATCCATTACTATACGAAAACAAAATTTAAGTTGTTAGGAATCATTACACTATCATAGAATATATATGGCATGTATAGCTAGACTCTCACACACTCTACATTAGTCCTAGAATCGACTAAACCATAGCTCTGATAGAAATAAAATGTAACAGCCCTAACCTGTATCCATCGCCGGAGTAAGGTTACGAGGTATTACCGATCAATACACAACGTATAACATACATTTATCAACCACAAAGTATTCATTCTAATAAATCATTCAATACAATCACACTATCCCTTACAAGGGCCTACGAGGCCTTAAACATACTTTAGAATTGGTTCGGGACTAAACCGATATCATACGAAAATTTTGGAAACTTAGAAAAATTTCAAACATATAAGGGTCACACGGCCGTGTGAACAAACCATGTGCCTCACACGATTCCAGACATACCTGTGTCTCTGGCCATGTGAAAACAGGGCATACATACTGACTTGGGTCACACGGCCAACTACACGCCCATGTGTCTAGCCGTGTGCCCTTCGAAGTGGCCACACATGCCCGTGTGCTAGACCGTGTACTAGGCCATGCCAAAACTATAGGGTATACTGACTTATGCAACACCGCCAAGTCAAACACCCTTGTGCTAGACCGTGTGCCAATTAGGGGGTATCCTGACTTGTACCACACGACCAATCACACGCCCATGTGTGAGACCGCGTGGAGCATAATGACTTAATTTTAATAACCACACTATGGGACACATGGCCGCGTAACATGACTATGTGTCACACACGGCTGAGACACACGCCCGTGTCTCTGCCTGTGTGGACAAAAATAGGCCATTTGCAAGGCCAATTTGCCACCCTTATTCTTGCACACCTAGACAATCTAAATGGTACCATTTCATTATTCAATTAGGCAGTCAAAATTATCAACCAAATGCAAAATTCATAAAATATCCATTTCAAACAATTTCAATACTCAAATCAATGCCATTTACCTAATCAAATACTTATCAACTCAACTTCTAAAATCATACTTCCTCAAAGCATTTTTCTAGCATTTAAACTCCACAATTCAATTAACCATAATCATACCCAAACATGCCAAAAAAAGCCATTTCTATTAGCCAACATACATCAATATTAACATCATTTACAAGCCAACTCTCATGGCTAAAAACACAACCAAAATACCACGTCTAGCCTATACATGGCATATACCATATATACACAACTCAAAAGTACCAAATAGATGTCCGATAGTGCGATGATGTTCCCGACGACTTCTGGATCCGAGCTAGCATTGATTCACGATAAAACATAGAAAAATAACACAAAGTAAGCTTCATAGCTTAGTATGCTCATATATGAATAACTTAATTCATCAAATAATTACAAATCAACCAATTTAACATTAATGACAAACCTTTCTCATGTTTTAAACATGATTAAATACCATCTCATTGAACTTTCTCTATTTAATACTTGAATAGGCTCTGTACATACCTCTATCACCTCGTACTAACCTCTTTCTCAACCACATCATTCGTTTACCCATTGAACCATTCAGAATAGAAATTGGATACTCAATAGTCTTATACAATAAGTACTTATACCATGGCCCGTAGCCAAATCAGGGTAACTTATCCGAAGAACAATTATCATGGCCCGAAGCCAAATCATTGGATATGCATGGCCCGAAGCCAAATCTTCCGATATGCATGGTCCGAATCCAAATTGATATAACTCACACCTGAAGTGTTAATAACATGGCCCGAAGCCAACTCAACTTATCATCTAATAACAAGACATAGTATCCAAATCTATTCCTAAAGTTCAACCAAGATTTCACACCTTCCGTTTCTATCATCGAATGCATTCGTAGAGTCGTTATCACAATTCAAACATAATCCATATTCTCATAATCATATTTTATGTAATAACAAAGATTTTAACATAATTTTATAATGGAATTACCACATACGAACTTACCTCGAGTATGAAACTGGCGAAATGAGTCAATTACTCGATAATTTTGCCTTTTCACATATCTAATTCTGGATTTCTCTTTTCTTGATCTAAATATATTCAAAGTTAACTTCTTTAATCAACCACTCATTCAATTTAGTCCAAAATATACATTTAGGCCTATTTGTACTTTAGCCCCTAAACTTTCACATTTAATCATGTAACAGCTTGATTTTGGACCTACTCGAAACAGTAGTTTCGGAACCACTATTTTGAAGCTGGAGAAATTATTTTAATACTTTTTTATGTGTGACAGCATGTTTATAAAGGTGCATGAAAATTTTGGTGAATCAATTTTAGTGTTTGTGAGCTTAATCATGAAAAAGGACTAAATCGCATAAAGGGTAAAAGTTCAATTTTGCTTGATAGACATACCAAATAGCTAGAGAGCCAAAATTTAAGATCTATAAATGGCTGATAGACCCTTAAAATGCAGCATGGCCAGCCATAGGGACAAAAAAAATTAGTCTAGTCAATGTTAGGTAAAAATTTGGTGACTTGTTTGACTAATAAGAAATAAAATAAACAAAAGGTGATATCACCCACTTCATCTCTTCTTCTTCACCAAAATTCTTAGCAAAAATTAGGGTTTTTAAGCCTTGAAATTTCAGCCAAGCTGGCCTCTTGCAAGTAAGTCAATTTGAGGGTTATTCTTGATAATTTTTGTACTTTTAGGACCCCTAAAGCTTAATCTAGCTATTGATGGGACTATTTTGTGAAATGATTGATAGTATAAGGACTTACCATGAAAGGATTTGTATGTTTATTGAGTTTTTATGGAAGAAAATGAGTCTTGATTGTTGAGTGAACAACTTTTGTGAAAGGACTCATGAAAACCCTAATAGGATCATTTTGTAAAGTTTGTAAAATAGATAGTAATATTGTGAAATATTGAGAATTTGGGGTGGTCATTAGAGAAATAAATGGTCGGTTAGGCTTGGCTAATAAGGAAATTCGATAAAAATTGATTTTTGACCTAGGGGTAAAATCGTAATTTTTATAAAGTTCAAGGGCAAAATGGTTATTTTACCAAAGTATGAGTCTTAAGTTGAATTGAATGATTTTTGTATTAAATAAGCTAATTTTTTTGATATTTTAGATCAAAAGAAATGTGATTCAGATCTTGATCGAGGGAAGAAAAAAATTTACGGGGATTAGGCTCATTTTCATCATTTTGTGTTGAGGTAAGTACATAAGTAAATAATGTGTTATTGTATCTTACTTTTAAATGTTTTATATTTTCTTTTGTGTATCATAGTCTTACTTGATACCATGAAAGTATAAGTAGTGCGAAATAAGAGTAACACATTATGAACAAGTGCGACAACATCAGGTTAGACACGAGATCCAGTCGAACCTCGAAAATAGTATAGGATATAAAATATGAGTCATGAGAAATTGAGTGGTCTAAACTCATGAGTTGAGTCTGAGTTCATGAGATAAGTGAATTATGTAATGTGGGTCCGAGTATTGACTTTGTGTGCAGACCTGTGAGTAGCTCAATGAGCGAGCATTACATGATAAAGCTATGGGGTCCGGGTGCTGACTTCGTGAAAAGGCCCGTGAGTAGCTCAAATATGCAAGTATTACAAAGTAGGAGGTAGTTTTAACTACTTGTATAGTATTTAAGAGTAAACTAACCGTGTATTCATTGGTATTTCTGAGTGTTCAACGAGGTAACTCGATGAATGGATTGGTGATACTTCCAATGAGTATGTCAATAGAGAGAATGAACTTGAGTTAATTTATGGGTAATTACAGGTATGGATACTAAACTCTCAAATGAAGACCTTAGTATGTGATGAGATGTAGTAAGTATGCGTAAAAGAAGGAAGAGCAAGACAATAAGGCTAAAATGATATATCATTTAAGCATGATAAGCCATTGTTTGATGAATGTCTCTCTAGTTACGCTTATTTGCATATATGTACTTACTAAGCTCCTATGCTTACCCTCTTTCCTTTTCCTTTTCTTATAATGCCTCCAAAGTAGTTCGTGGATCATCGCCTACGTAGTTGAAGCCAGTCACACTATCCTTGAAGCACTTGGTATAGCTAGTTTTATCTTTTTAATTATGGCATGTATAGGAACCTTTGATTTTAGTTTAGTGTCACATTCTTTTGGGGCCAAAGGTGTTGGCTTGTTTTAACATTTGACTCATTTTGTATAAGGCCAGGAAAATGGCTAATATTGTAAGTCATTATATAGATGCAAGATAGTCTTTTACGAATGTGAAATGTTTATAGGCCTTAGCTATAGTTGTTAGAACTCATGTTAAATTCAACTTTAACATGTTGGTTGGTATTCAATTTTGTTTTAGGGTGGCATAAGGCTTGGAAAATAGCCTTATATCGTCCACACAAGTAGACTCATGAGCGTATGTCTAGGCCGTGTGTGACCTATGACCAGTCCCATGGGCGTGGTGTCCCCCCTCCCCGTGTGTCTCCTGCACGTAAATTTTGCAAGTTATTATGCATGGTAGAAAACACACGGGTAGAGACACGGTCGTGTGCCTTAGCCGTGTGAAGGGCACGGCCTAACACACGGGTATGTGCCTTGGCCGTGTGCCCTAAAATGGATGCTAATGTTAGAAACAGAATGTCAAGGTTTTTAGACACGGGCTAGGACACAGGCGTGTCATGGCCGTGTGATGGACATGAGCCATAGACGTGGGCGTGTGACACGCTATGTGAAAACCCCGTAGGTTCAAATTTAGAATTTAATTCATAGGGTATGGGACACGGGCATGTCCCTAGATTCTTAGGCCGTGTGTGTCACACAGGTGAGTTGCCCTTCCACACGGGCGTGTGCCTTGTTTCAAGAGTCATTTTTATTTAGTCAATTTAAGGACCCGGGTTGGTTTCCAAGGAAGGTTTGAGACTTCGTAGGCCCACTTTAAGGAGTCTAAACAGAGTTCGAAAGGGTTTTAAATTTAATCAAGTCGTGGTGACTCAAAAACGAAAGTATTCATGTGGTTAAGTATGGTAATGCCTCGTGCCCAATCCCGGCCTCGGACTCGGTGAAGGGGTGTTACATTTAGTGGTATTAGAGCTATGGTTTAGTCGGTTCTCAGACTAACCTAGCATGTGTACAAGTCTAGCTATACATGCCATAAATAAATTGTTATCATGTTTTCTTATAGTAATGGACCCCGGTCGAACCATGGTGGACGATGTAGAAAGTAATGCATCAGCTCCTGCTAAAGGGGGGTGGCATCTGATAATCGACCTTCCACGATTAGCCAGGGAGGGAGAGAAGGGGCTCAAGAAGCCTTTCTCCACATGATGAATGAGTGGTACATAGAGTTTGTCCAAGTGAACCTGAATGCTCAACCCCCTCCACCCCCACTTATTCCTCATTGTTCCTGTAGCACCCTAGAGTGTGGATTTTGTGAGATTGAATAGACCCCTAGTGGACATGATCCAAAAGCATGGAGCTGAGGAGTTCTGTGCAAATTAAGATGATGATCCCGAAAGGGTAGAGTTCTGGCTTGAGAATACCATCAGGGTATTCGATGAATTATCTTGTACCTCCTAAGAATGCTTGAAGTGTGTCATATCTTTGTTGAGGGATTCGACATACCACTGGTGGAAAACATACCAGGAAGAATTCAGGAAGAAATACATTAGTGAGAGATTAATGGATCAAAAGCGTAAGGAATTTCTTAATTTGAAACAAGGTCGGATGACGATTACTGAGTATGAAAGGGAGTTCGTCTGACTCAGTAAGTATTCTTGGGAGTGTGTGTCCTCTAAGGTTAAGATTTTTCAAAAGTTTGAAGACGAACTTAATGAGGATATCATATTATCAGTGGGTGTCCTTGAATTGAAGGAGTTTGTGGTGCTCGTTAATCGGGCTTGTAAGGCCGAAGAATTGATTAAGGAGAAGAAGAAAATTGAGGTGGAGACTAGGGATATAAGGAAGAGACATTCGAGCAAGTCATTTCCATCTCAGTCTAAGAAATCTAGAGATGTTTATTCTTGTTCTCATGTGTCATCCGGACACTCGTACAGAGATCGTAAGAAACAAGATTCGGGTTCTAAATCTCAGGCTACATCGGTAGCTAGTGTGGGTAACGTCAGGTCTTCTCGATGAGAGTGCCAACATTGTTGTTGAAGTCATTTCAGCAAGTTTAGAATGAACGATGGATCTTGTTTCCGATGTGGTTCTCAAGACCATTTTATCAAGGATTGCCCCAAGATGAACGAGAAAGAAAATTTTCAAAATGCAAGGCCAAGTGACACAAATTCTAAAGGAAGACCTCAGAAAAATGTCAGAATTTGGGCTACCAGTAAGAATGTGACGAGAGACACCATAGGGAGATCCAAATCTAGAACTCCGACTAGAACCTATGCCATACGCGTACGTGAAGATGCATCTTCTCCTGATATGATCACTGGTACATTTTCTCTCCATGATAATACTGTTATTGCTTTGATTGATCCTAGCTCGACTCATTCGTATGTATGCATAAAATTAGTGTCTAACATGAACATACCGGTTGAGTCTATGGATTTTTTGATTAAGGTGTCAAACCCACTATGCAAGCATGTGATAGTCGATAAAGTATGCAAGAAATGTCCCTTGATAGTTAGAGGTCACTGTTTTCCGGCCGATCTAATGTTGTTACCATTCAATGAGTTTGATCTCATATTGGGTATGGACTGGTTGACACTCCATGATGCTGTAGTAAATTGGAGGCAAAAGGTTATTAAATTGAAGTGTAAAAGTTAAATCAGATGAACCAGAGAATTTGCCTATTGTGATATCCTCAACGTCTGCCCGAAAATGTTTTAGGAAAGGTTGTAAAGATTATTTGGCTGTTGTAATGAATGCTAAGGAGTCTAAGCTGAAGGTTGAGACAGTACCAGTTGTATGCGAGTATGCAGATGTATTTTCGGAAGAATTTTCTGGGTTACCCCTTAATAGAGACGTTGACTTTGGTGTAGAGCTAATGCCAGGGACAACACCTATTTCGATTGCTCCGTATCAAATAGCTCCAACTAAGTTGAAAGAACTAAAATCACAATTACAAGAGTTGACTGATAAAGGCTTTGTGAGACCAAGCTTGTCATCATGGGGTGCTCCGGAGTAATTCGTGAAAAAGAAAGATGTGTCCATAAGGCTGTGCATAGACTACCGATAGTTAAATAAGATGACAATCAAGAATAAATATCCGTTGCCACGGATTGACGACTTGTTTGATCAATTGAAAGGACTAGCATGGTTTTCTAAAATAGACTTGAGATCCGACTACTATCAACTGAGAGTTAAAGAGTCAGATGTGCCTAAGACTGCTTTTAGGACGAGGTATGGCCACTACGAGTTCCTCGACATGCCTTTCGGTTTAACAAATGCTCCCGCTCTATTTATGGATTTAATGAATAGGATTTCTAGGCCATACGTGGATAAGTTCATCGTTGTATTTATCAATTTTTGGGTTTAGGGTTTAGGGTTTAGGGTTTTAGGTTTTAGGGTTTTGGATAAGTCAGATTTTTGGGTCACATTGTCTCGAGTGATGGCATTAGGGTTGACCCCAGTAAGGTTTTTGTTATTATTGAATGGAAACCACCAAAGAATGTGATTGAAGTTAGAAGCTTTTTGTGTTTGGCTGGTTATTATGGGCGACTTGTAAAGGACTTCTCCATGATTTCTACTCACATGACAAGGTTATTGCAAAAAAAGTTAAGTTTGAATGGTTGGATAAGTGTCAGCAGAGTTTCGAGAAGTTGAAGAAGTTGTTGACTGAGGCTCTAGTATTAGTAAAACCTGAGTCAGGAAAAGCGTTCGTAGTTTACAGCGATGTTTCTCTAAATGGGTTAGGATACGTGCTTATGCAGGAAGGCAAGGTTATGGCTTATGCCTCGAGACAATTGAAACCTTATGGGAAGAACTATTCGACACATGACCTAGAGTTGGTCGCCATAGTGTTTGCTCTAAAGATTTGGCAACATTATTTGTTTGGAGAGATATGTCATGTATACACCGATCATAAGAGTCTTAAATACTTGATGATGCAGAAGGATTTAAATCTGAGACAATGGAGGTGGTTGGAACTATTAAAAGATTATGAGTTGGTTATTGACTACCATCTGGGTAAGGCGAACATGGTCGCCGATGCATTGAGTAGAAAATCATTATTTTCACTGAGAGCAATGAGCGCCCAATTGGCCTTGTCAAAGGATGGTTCGATTCTAGCTGAGTTAAAAGCTAGACCGGCATTTCTCCAAGAAATTCATGAAGTTCAGATGAGTGACAACGAATTGTTAGCCAAGAGAACTCAGTGTGAATCGGGTGTTGAGTCAGATTTTCAGATTGATTCCGATGGTTGCTTGAAGTTTTGGGATAGGATTTGTGTTCCCAAGGATACCGAGTTGATTCAAAAAATTTTAATTGAGGCACATAGTGGTTGTTTGTCGGTACACCCAGGAAGTACGAAAATGTACAATGATTTGAAGAAAATGTATTGGTGGCTGGGTATGAAAAGAGACATTTCGGAGTTTGTATCAAAATGCTTAGTGTGCCAACAAGTGAAAGCCGAGCACCAAGTACCTTCAGGTTTACTTCAGCCTATCATGGTCCCTGAGTGGAAGTAGGATCGGATTACTATGGATTTTGTGACAGGTTTACCGGTAACTCCGAGGAAGAAAGATGCCATTTGGGTCGTGGTTGATCGACTGACAAAGTCGACTCACTTTATGCCAGTGCGAACGAATTTCTCACTTGATAAACTAGCCGACTTATACATATCCAAGATTGTGAGGCTTCATGGAGTGCCCTTGTTGATTATTTCGGATAAGGACCCAAGGTTTACTTTGAGGTTTTGGAAGAAGTTGCAAGAAGCTTTGGGAACAAAGTTGAATTTTAGCACAGCTTTCCATTCGCAAACTGACGGTCAGTCGGAGAGAGTAATTCAAACCCTTGAGGATATGTTGCATTGTTGTGTCCCGGAGTTCCAAGGTAGTTGGGAGAAGAATCTACCACTGGTTGAATTCGCTTATAACAATAGCTATCAGTCAAGTTTGAAAATGGCACCTTACGAAGCCTTGTATGGGTGTAAGTGCCAGATGCCCTTATATTGGACCGAACTTAGAGAGAATCGGGTTCACGGGGTCGACTTAATAAAAAATACTGAAGAAAAAGTTAAAGTGATTCCTAATTGTTTAAAGACCGCTTCGGATAGACAAAAATCCTACGCGGATTTGAAATGAAAGGAGATCGAATTACAGGTTGGCGATAAAGTATTTTTAAGAGTGTCTCTTTGGAAAATAGTTCTAAGATTTGGTAAAAAGGGTAAATTAAGTTCGCATTTTATAGGAACTGATAAGGTGATAGAGAAAATAGGACCGGTAGCTTATCACTTAGCCTTACCATCAGAATTGGAAAAGATCCACGAAGTGTTCCATGTGTCCATGTTATGCCGATATCACTCCGACCCTTTACATGTGATTTCTCTGACTGAAGTAGAGATTAGATTGGATATGTCTTATAGAAAGGAACCTGTTAAGATTCTAGCTCGAGAAGTTAAGCGATTAAGGAACAAGAGTATTCCCCTTGTGAAAGTTTTATGCCAGAGACACGGAGTCGAAGAGGCCACGTGGGAAACCGAGGAGACTATGAGAGATCAATACCCAAAGTTATTCACCGGTAAGATTCTTGGGGATGAAAATCCCTAAGGGGGGAGAGTTGTAACAGCCCGATTTTGGGCCTAGTACGAACAGTGGTTTCAGAACCACTAATTCGAAGCCGGAGAAATTATTTTAATACTATTTTATGTGTGATGGCATGTTTATAAAGGTGCATGAAAATTTTGGTGAATTAATTTTAGCGTTTGTGAGCTTAATCGCGAAAAAAGACCAAATCGCATAAAGGGTAAAATTTCAATTTCTCTTGATAGACATTGTAAATAGCTAGAGAGCCAAAATTTAAGGTCTTTAAATGCAAAATAGACCCTTAAAATGCAACATGGCCGGCCATAGGGACAAAAAAAATTAGGCTAGTTAATGCTAGGTAAAAATTTGGTGAATTGTTTGACTAAAAAGAAATAAAATAAACAAAAGGTGATATCACCGATTTCATCTCTTCTTATTCACCGAAATTCTCAGCAAAAATAAGGGTTTTGAAGCCTTGAAATTTCAGCCAAGCTAGCCTCTTGTAAGTAAGTCAATTTGAGGGTTATTCTTGATAATTTTTGTACTTTCGGGACCCCTAAAGCTTAATCTAGCTATTGAGGGGACTATTTTGTGAAATGATTGATAGTCTAGGGACTTACCATGAAAGGATTTGTATGTTTGCTGAGTTTTTATGGAAGAAAATGAGTCTTGATTGTTGAGTGAACAACTTTTGCGAAGGGACTCCTTATGAAAACCCTAATAGGACCATTTTGTAAAGTTTATAAAATGGATAGTAATGTTGTGAAATATTGAGAATTTGGGGTGGTCATTAGAGAAATAAATGGTTGGTTAGGCTTGGCTAATAAGGAAATTCGATAAAAATTGATTTTCGGGCCTAGGGGTAAAATCGTAATTTTTGCAAAGTACAATGGCAAAATGGTTATTTTACCAAAGTATGAGTCTTAAGTTGAATTGAATGATTTTTGTATTAAATAAGCTAATTTTTGACATTTTAGATCAAGAGAAATGTGATTCGGATCTTGATCGAGGGAAGAACAAAAATTTACAGGGATTAGGCTTGTTTCCATCATTTTGTGCCGAGGTAAGTACATATGTAAATAATGTGTTATTGTATCTTACTTTTAAATGTTTTATATTTTTTTTTGTGTATCATAATCTTACCTGATACCATGAAAGTATAAGTAGTGCGAAATAAGAGTAACACATTATTAACAAGAGCGACAACATCAGGTTAGACACGAGATCCAGATGAACCTCAGAAATAGTATAGAATATAAATTATGAGTAATGAGAAATTGAGTGGTTTGAACTCATGAGTTGAGTCTGAGTTCATGAGATAAGTGAATTATGTAATGTGGGTCCGGGTACTGACTTTGTGTGTAGACCATGAGTAGCTCAATAAGCGAGCATTACATGATAGAGATATGGGGTCCGGGTACTGACTTCGTGAAAATGCCCGTGAGTAGCTCAAATATGCAAGTATTACAAAGTAGGAGGAAACTTTGACTACTTGTATAGTATTTAAGAGTTAACTAACCGTGTATTCATTGGTATTTCTGAGTGTTCAACGGGGTAACTCGATGAATGGATTGGCGATACTTCCAATGAGGTATGTCAATAGAGAGAATAAACTTGAGTTAATTTATGGGTAATTACAGGTATGCATACTAAAATCTCGAATGAAGACCTTAGTATGTGGTGAGATGTTGTAAGTATGAATAAAAGAAGAAAGAGCAAGATAGTGAGGTTAAAATGATATATCATTTAAGTATGATAAGCCATTGTTTGATGAATGTGTCTCTAGTTACACTTATTTGCATATATGTACTTACTAAACTTCCATACTTACCCTCTTTCCTTTCCCTTTTCTTATAGTGCCTCCAAAGTAGTTCGAGGATCGTCGCCTACGTAGTTGAAGCCAGTCACACTATTCTTGAAGCACTTGGTATTGCTAGTTTTATCTTTTTGATTATGGCATGTATAGGAACCTTTGATTTTATTTTTGTATCACATTATTTTGGGGCCAAAGGTGTTGGCTTGTTTTAACATTTGACTCATTTTGTATAAGGCCAGGAAAATGGCTAATATTGTAAGTCATTATATAGATGCAAGATAGTCTTTTACTAATATGAAATGTTTATAGGCCTTAGCTATGGTTGTTGGTTGAGAACTCATGTTAAATTCAACTTTGACATGTTGGTTGGTATTCAATTTTGTTTTAGGGTGGCATAAGGCTTGGTAAATAGCCTTATATCATCCACAAGGGTAGACTCATGAGCGTGTGTCTAGGCCGTGTGTGACACACGGCCTGTCCCATGGGCGTGGTGTCTGGCCGTATGTCTCCTGCACGTAAATTTTGCAAGTCAGTATGCGTGGTAGTAAACACACGGGTAGAGACGCGGTCGTGTGTCTTAGCCGTGTGAAGGGCACGGCCTAGCACACGGGTTTGTGCCTTGGCCGTGTGCCCTAAAATGGATGCTGACGTCAAAAATAGAATGTCAATGTTTTTAGACACGGGCTAGGACACGAGCCATAGACACGGGCGTGCAACAGGCTATGTGCAAACCCCTGTAGGTTCGATTTTAGAATGTAATTCACACGGGTATGGGACACGAGCGTGTCCTTAGATGCTTAGGCCATGTGTGTCACACGGGTGTGTGCCCTGTTTCAAGAGTCATTTTTATTTAGTCGGGTTAAGGACCCGAGTTGGTTTCCAAAGAAAGTTTAAGACTTCATAGGCCCACTTTAAGGAGTCTAAACAGAGTTCGAAAGAGTTTTAAATTTAATTAAGTCTTGGTGACTCGAAAACGAATGTATGCATGTGGTTAAGTATGGTAATGCCTCATGCCCAGTCCTGGCCTCGAACTCAGGTAAGGGGTGTTACAGATCAATTTTGTCCCTATTTCACAAATACTCAAAATCCACACAATTTCAATAAACCCAAGCTTAGATGAATTACATATGGATCCCTAGCAACCCAAAACTTTCATTTATTTCACATTTCGACCACTCAATTTGCACATTTCACAATTTAATCCCTATTATGCATTTTTATCAAAAAATCACTTAAGAAAACATGTAAAACTATCATCAAACTTTCATATTTCATATTCAAACATCAAAGAACACATAAATTCATCAATGGAAACTCTCAAAATCTTTAACAGTTTCAAAATTGAAGGTACGGGCTAGCTAGATTGAGTTACGGTGATTACAAAAACATATAAATCATTAAAAATCGAGCTAAAATGGCTTACCAATTTAGCTATCAAATGGCCGAACCCTAGATGAAATAATATGGCTTCTTTTCTTCTTCTAAATTCGGCTAAGAAGATGAGTATGAAGCTTTAATTTGTTTTGATTTATTTAACATATGATAATTATACTAATTACCATAATAACCTTAATGAAAAACCATTTAAAACATCCATTAAATGTCCATATATGTCCATTCATACTATTAATGGTCTAATTACAACATAAGGACCTCTAATTTAATATTCCATAGCTAATTAATACCTTTAACAAATAGAATGCAACTTATTGTTTTACACGATTAAGTCCTTTTTATCTAATTAACTATTCAAATGGTAAAATTTCTGCACAAAAATTTCACACATATATACTATCATGCTGTATACACATAAAATAATATTAAAATAATTTTCCAACATCGAATTTGTGGTTCCAAAACCACTCTTCTGATTTAGCTAAAACCGGGCTGCTACAAAGTAATTTGGTAAGAGAGTTGGTGATAAATAGATATGTATCGGTATAGGTATGTACTGAAAACTATACATGTAATGAGATAGAAGAAGTTGAGGATTTATGAGTTACAATATGGTTAAGCTTTATGTTAGCTTATTGATTGATGCTTTAAATGTTAATTGTGTTATCCATTTTGAAATGTTAATGAATGTTGTGATTATTTCATATTTACATACGAACTTACTAAGCTTTATAGCTTACTTTGTTTAATTTTTTTATGTTTTATAGTTTTATGAAGCTAGCTTGGATCCGTATATCGTCAGAGACTTCATCGCACTATCAGACATCTATTTTGGTACTTTTGAAGTGTATATATATGGTATATGGCATGTATAGGCTTGTGTCATTTTGGTATGCTTGATGGATATGTATTCTGGCTATTTGAGTTGGCATAAGATGATGACCTTGATGATGTTTATATTATGCAAATAGTTCTAATTTGAGTTTGGTAATTGACCTACAATGAGTGATTGAGGTTGAATGAATAATGCATGTTTGGAATGATTTAACTAAATGAAATATGTATGGAAATTATGTATAGTAAGACAATTTGAATTGTTAGGTATTTGAATAAGTAAATGGCATTGAATTGCTTAAAATGGATATAGTATGATTTTCTATTGGTTGATGACTTTTGGCTACATATTTGTGTCTTAAAATGGTGCCAATTGATCTCGAATAGGTATGTGCAAAATGGGTGGCAAAATGGCTTGGTAAATGGCCTATTATTGTTACACAGGCAGAGACACGGGCGTGTGTCTCAGTCGTGTGTGACACATGGTCATGTTACACGGCCGTATGTCCCATGGTGTTGAAATTGAATTAAAGTCAGTATGCTCCACACGGTCTCACACACGAGCGTGTGACTGGCCGTGTGGTACAAGTTAGTATACCCCGTAATTGGCACACAGCCTAGCACACGGGCGCGTGACTTGGCCGTGTTGCATAAGTCAGTACACCGTATAGATTTGGCACGGCCTAAACACACGGGCGTGTGGTCGATCGTGTGACCCAAGTCAGTATGTATGCCTTGTTTCCACACGGCCTAAGACACAGGCGTGTCTGAAGCTGTGTGGGGCACACGGCCTGTTCATACAGGCGTGTGACCACTGTATGGTTGAAATTTTTTTAAATTTCCAACATTTTCATATGTTATCGGTTTAGTCCCGAACCACATCTAAAGCATGTTTAAGGCCTCGTAGGCCCTTATAAGGGACAATGTGATTATGTTGAATAATTTATGAGAATGAATGCTATATGTTGTGAATTGATTGGTAATACCTCGTAACCCTACTTCGGCAACAGATACGGGTTAGGGGTGTTACACTTCACATTTAGTTCAATACATTTCCAAAACATATCATATTTTAACCACAATTAAGGCAACATAACACATACCATAACTTGACCATATTGAGATTAATTCATCACATACCTATAACACCCCTTACTCGTATCCGATGCCAAGACAGGGTTCGAAGCGTTACCAGACTTAAACATTCACAAACATGCAAAATCGGGCCATAAAATTTGATTTAAATTAAAAACATTCAATCACATGCATAATGTCCCTTACACGAGCTACTGAGGCTCTAAACATGCATTAAAGGCAGTTTGGGACTAAATCGAGAACTTTAAAAAGTTTTGGGGAAACTTAGAAAAATTTTCCTGAAACAGGGTCACACACCCGTGTCCTCAGGCTGTGTAACTCTCTATTTATGACATCAGCAAAACAAATTGAACCACAAGGCCAGGCCATATGCCCGTGTGCTAGGCCGTGTCCTCCACACGATTGAGACACATGGTTGTGTCTCTGCCCGTGTGACTAGTACTTAGGCTATTTTCCAAGCCTTTTGTTACCATTAATCCCTCACATCTTTACACAAATTAGAGATATACATCATGGCCTCATTTTAATGATTTAACATACTTCACTAAGGTATATTCTTAACTTTAACATGCTATCATTCACTTATTACACGAACTCATATAATATCAAACCTAGACACAGAAATTCTATATTCATTGACCTTGTCATTTGATGACCACTTTTACCAAACTTTCATAACCATCAATTTATCAAGTAGCTTAAATCAACATCAAGTATTCATGTTCAAACATTATCAACTTATTTCCATATTATACATTTACCACATGGCTATGACCATTTCAATCGGTCAAGAAGCACCCATCATGCATATATGTCATAATACCAATCATACATATCCCACAAGCATAAACACATCATCGCATCACAAGCATTAGAACTTATCATGGATAATTAGGCTTACACAAGCCACAATCATAATAAGCCACATCTCATGGCTATATACAATGAATCAATATAAGCCAATACATATGGCTAATCATAACAGCATCTATCATAAAACTAAGTCCCTATACATGCCACTCACTTAAAGACATTCAGATTCTTCAATACTCTAAAGGAGGTAGCTTGATAGTGTGAGGTTGCCTCCGATGATCTCCAACCCTGAGCTAACCTATCAACACTAAAGAAATGGAAAGAAGGGAGTAAGCTTAAAGCTTAGTAAGTTCATATGAAAATAATAAGCAAATTATCAACATGATTCCATGGAAATAATCATAATTACACTTTTACTTATTTTTTGGTCATGCTGTTTTATCGAGTTATAGTTACTAAATTATTTATATCTAGAGCTATGGAACTTAAAATTAATATCCGTAAATTTTACCTGAAACTAGACATATATATTTTTACCATAACATTTCCAGAATTTTTGGTCTAGCCAATAAGTACATTTTATTCTTTAAATTTACCCCTGTTATGTTATTTGACAGCTTATACCTTTCTTTACTAAAAATCGATTATCTCATATATGGATTTAAATTAATGTTCTCGTTTGTTTCTATTGAAAATAGACTCATTAATTAATTATTAATATAAATCCTAGACCATAATAATTTTTGTAAGTTTTTTAGTGATTTTCCAAATTTGAGACAGGGGAGCCCAAAATCACTCTGACTCTGTCTCACAAAAGTTCAAATATCTCATAATATGAAACTCTTTTGCTTACGCCGTTTCCTCTATGTGAAGCTAGATTCAATAAGATTTAATCTCATTTCTTATTTAGTCTCTAATTAAATTTCCAAAATTTTTGGTGATTTTTCAAAGTTACACAACTGCTGCTATCCAAAACTGTTTTATTACAAATTTCACTCTTACATAATTTCACTTACTCCATTCCATCTTACCGAAAGTTCGCTCAACTATCGAGCACATTGCTCATAAATTTCCACAAAAATATACCTGCACTTATTCATCACATGGTCATGTTCACATGTATTTTCACTTAGTCGATTTCCCGTTAAACTCATGGAATAATAACAGATACATGGTTGCCTGCACATATTACCACCCTTGTAACCGAAGTTATCTGATACGCATAGTAGCCTGCACTTAGTACTACACATGTAACCTAACCATCTGATGCATGTAGTAGCCTGAACTTAGTACTACACACGTGATCGAAGCTGTCGGGTACGCATAATAGCCTGCACTTAGTACTACACATGTGACCTAAAACCATCTTAAACACACAGTAGCCTGCACATAGTACTACACATGTGTTCTCACAATGGATCATTCGTATCATTTCTATTCTAAAGGTTCAACCGGGAAATTCCTCACTTTTCAACATTTAACAAATTCATTCATAGTCTATTTTGGTTTGTAATTTACATCAAATGATCATTCTATAGGCAACCACATCTCATATAATAACGAAATATAATAACATTAAAAGAATCGATATATTATTTACATACAAACTTACCTCAATGCGAGCACGGCTATATATTCTGATTTAGTCCATAATCTCATTCATTTCCAATCTATGCCTGAATCTCATTTTCCATGATCTATAATATCACATTTAGCTTATTAATTAGTCACATTATTCATATGGGTCCATCATTTTTTACAATTTGCATTTTGACCCCTAAATTTTCACATATTTGCACTTTTACCCCAAGGCTCGTAAAATGCTTTTTGTCCAATTTCCTTGCATTTTAAGCCTAGCTGAATCATTTTCATAGCTATAGCAGCTCCTAATTTCCACTAAATCACACTTTTATGACAAATTTTTGTAACTTTTACAAAATGGTCCTTTTTGACAATTTCACCGAAAATCACTTAGTAAAAGTCATTTATTACACACCGAGCATTCATTTTCTACCATTTTACATCAAAACACATGCATGTAATCCATGGGTAAATTTTTAAACACAAACTCTAGCTCAAAATATGGGTAGAAATGAGTAGATCTTGTTACGAGGACTTCAAAAACGTAAAAATCATTAAAAACGGGGCCAGAACGAACTTACAATCGAGCTTGGAAGCTTGAAAAACCCTAGCTATGTCTTCTCCATGCAAGTTTCAGCCATGGGGTAGAATATGGACAAAAATTGGCTTTTAATTTTGTTATTAATTCATTTTAATTACTAGATTACCAAAATGCCCCTAACTTAAAAATATTCTATTTCACCCATTTCATGTCCATTTTTGTCCAACAATTTATCCAATGGTCTAAGTACCATTTAAGGGCCTCCAATTTAAAATTTCATAACAATTAGACACCTTTAACATGTATAACTCAAGTTTTGCACTTTTTACAATTTAATCCTTTTGACCAAATTGAGTGCCCAAACGTCAAAATTTTCGAACGAAATTTTCACAAAATCATCAAGTGAAATTGTAAACCATAAAAATGAATTTAACTGTGTCAGATTTGTGGTCCCGAAACCACTGTTCTAACTAGGCCCTAATTCGGGATGTTACAATACCACTTTGGCTATTCAAACATGCATCAACACATTACCACATTAATGCAAACTAGTAAGGCATCTATAAGTACCAAAATGACACAAACCAACCAATATCAAAGGGTACCAAAACAACTTATACATGCCAATATCATTAACAGACATTCAATTAGATACAAACACAAGTCCACCTATACATGCCATTATAGCCTTTGCCAAAACATCAAAAACTACCGATATATTCGTTGGATAATGTGATAGATCTCCGACGAGCTTTTAAATCGATCGAGCTTCCGATTATCTATAAAACATAGGAAAGAAAACTACGTAAACACATAATGCTTAGTAAGTTCGTAAAACATGAACATAACTTATCATTTTAATGAATAACATTAAAATTAAACATAATATAATCCAACCCCAAGCTTGGAACAAGCCTAAGCACCATAAACAACACAAGTTAGTGCTTTCAAACATAATTTACTTAAATTAACATGGGGTAAACTATTTGTACATGAATATAATTCATTTGAGTTCATCATTTTCATAAACATAAGTATACTTCCATTGAAGCTTACCATTTTACTCATCTTCATAATTACATGATATAGTTCATTTGAACACTTACCGTTCCATTCCTTTTCATGTCCATTGAACCATTTAGAATATCATCGGATACTCGAGAAAGCTCACACGAAGTGTGCTAAACATATAATCGTAACCTTTCCTTTACATTGTTGCTCACACGAGCTGTGGAGTATTTGCAACAAATTAAGAACCTCAGCCATCGGTAGGACATTCAAGACCAGCACTCAAAACATGAAAACCCTAATGACATGTCATTAGTATCCTACGAATTCCTAAGGTTCAAACGGGGCTTGATAACTACCATATCGTTGTTGAATATTAATCATTCAATTATGTAACACTTAACATAATAACACATAATCAAAAATAGCATTAGAAACGATACTTATGCATACCAACTTAACTCTATGATTTGAGCATAAAAACAAATTTGATCAATCCGAAGCTTTAGCTTTTCCCCGATCTAAATCCGTACGAGGTCTATCTTGATCTAAATAAGAAAATTCAATCCATTTAATACTTCTATTATTCAATTTCGTCCATATTTCATATTTTTAAAAAATTACTATTTTGCCCCTAATATTTTAACTTTTTACAATTTAGTCCTTAAGCTCATAAATTGAGATTTAAACAGTATCATCCTTTTCTCATGCTAGTCAAATTCTTTAGGGACCTAAATCAATCAATAAAAATCATCATTTCATAATTTTACCATGAACTTTTACAATTTTTACAAATAAGTACCTAAATGTTATTTTCATAAAAAATCACTTCACAAAACTTGTTTATTTATTAACAAGGATTCATAATCTACCATAAAACATCAAGAATCATGCAAGAACATTCATGGAAAAACCCTAACCCTTTAATAGTTTTACAAATTAATCCTCGGGCTAGCTAGATTGAGCTAAAACAACTTTAAAAACATAAAAATCATTAAAAACGAGACAAAATCACACTACATGCAAAGAAATAGGTTGAACAAACTTGTCTTCCCCTTTAATGGTCAATTTCATCTATGGATGAAGAAAATAAGGAAGATGATAACCTTTTCATCTTTCAATTCTTTTACATTTTCAATTAATTATCAAATTACTTAACTAACCTTTAAAAACATTCAAAATTTCAAATAAACCTTGCCATGAATATCCATTAACCATAAAAAATGGTCTAATTACCATTTAAGTCCACTCACTTTAAGGTTCCATAGTCATTTGACCCTTTTTACTAAGAGAACTCCACTTTTGCATCTTTTACGATTTAATCCTTTTCACTTAATTAAGCATGCAAACGTCAAATTTTCTTAACGAAATTTTTATAAGACCTTACTAACATTCCATAAACATTAAAATAATAAAATAAAATTTTAGTCATTGGATTTTTGGTCCCAAAACCACTGTTTCGATTTCACTGAAAATGGGTTGTTACAGGTTTCCCCCTAAAGGAATTTTCGTCCTCGAAAATCTTACCAAAAAAGAGGTTCAGGTATTGTACTTTCATAGCTTCTTTCAATTTCCAAGTAGCCTCTTCAATTTTCTGATGTTTCCAGAGAACTTTCACTAAAGTTATACTTTTATTTCTCAATTCTTTAACCTCTTGAGCTACAATTCTGATCGGTTCTTCACTGTAAGTCATATCTAATTGTATCTCGACATCAACAGGTGAAATCACCTATGAAGGATCTGATCGATACCGTCGTAACATCGATACGTAAAATACATTGTGGATCTTTTCTAACTCTGACGGTAAAGCCAATTTGTAAGTTGCAGGTCCGATTGTCTCTATGATCTCATATGGCTTAATAAACCGCGGACTAAGCTTTCCTTTACTGCCAAATCGAAGAACTTTCTTCAGGGTGATACTTTCAAAAACACTTTGTTATCTATTTGGAATTTGATGTCTTTTCTTTTCAAATCCACATAGTATTTTTGTCAATCCGAAGCTCCTTTCAAACTGTAATGTATCACTTTAACCTTTTCTTTGATTTACCGTGTCAAATCAACACAAATAACTTTTTCTTACTAAGCTCAATCCAATATAACGAAGTTTGACACCTTTGACCATACAAAGCTTTGTACTGTGCCATCTTAATGCTTGATTGATAACTATTGTTGTACGCAAATTCAACCAATGGTAGAAATTTCTCTCTGTTACCTTTGAACTCCAAAACACAACATCGTAGCATATCTTTGAGTATCTAAATTACTTGCTTAGACTGACCATCGGTCTGAGGATGAAATGCTGTACAAAAATGAAATCGAGTACCTAAAGCTTCAAGTAATTTTCTCCAAAATCGAAACATAACTAACATATCTCTGTCAAAAATATTAGAAAGTGGCACACTGTGCAATGTAACAGACTGATTTTGGGCCTAGTCAGAATAGTGGTTTCGGGACCATGAATCTGACGTAGAAAAACTTGTTTTATTACATTTTTATTGTCTATAGTTTTATGGAATGATTCTATGAAAATTTCGTTCGAAAACTTTGACATTTGAGCAAAACATGAAAAGAATGCAAAATTTGAGTTCTATATGCTAGAGGTGTCTAATTGCTATGGAATTTTAAATTGAGGTCCTTCTAAGGTAATTAGACCATTTTTTAAGTTAGTGGACAAAAATGGACATGGATGAGGTGAAATTTCATGTTTTATAAAAATGACATTTTGGTAAATTGTCAATTAAAGACAAAATAAGTAAAATAAAAGCAAAATTTAGTCCATCTTCTTCTTGCTTGGCCAAAACTTGAAGGGAGAAGACATAGCTAGGGTTTTTCCACTTTTCAAGCTCGATTGTAAGTCCGTTCTTGTCCCATTTTTAATGCTCTTTACATTTTTAAAGTCATTATCACTCGATCTATCTATTTCTACCATTAATTTGAGAAGTGGTTAAGGTCTAGGGTTTGACCCATGTTGGATATGTGTGTATTTTGATGTCTAATGGTAGAAAATGTATGTTTGGAATATGATAAACAACTTTTGCTAGGTGATTTTTGATGAAAATGTCAAAAGGACCTATTTGTAAAAGGGTTATAAAATGTATGTAAAAGTGTGATTAAATGAAAAATTTGGGTTGTTATAAGCATGAAAAAGGTTTGGCCAGGCTTGGGAATCAAAGAAATTGAATCCATTTCAATTTATGAGCCTAGGGACCAAAGTGTAAAAATGTCAAAGTTTAGGGGCAAAAACATAAATTTTCCATAATATGATTTTTGAACTAAATTGAGTAATGTGAATAATAAATGAGTTAAATTTGTTATTATAGATCAAGAGAAATGAGGTTCAGACCTAGATCGAGGGAAAAATAATGTGTTTGACAATTAGGTCTAATTTCTACTATTTTTGTATCGAGATAAGTTCGTATGTAAATAATGCATTGTTTTAATTATGTTTTAAATGATTTATTATTTTATGAATATTAAATTGACCACACGACCTAAGCACACGGGCGTGTGCATTGGCTATGTGACTTCAATTTGTTCTTGGATGACAAACAGAGAGTTACACGAGTGAAGGACACGGGCATGTATGACCACATGGCCTACCCATACGGGCGTGTCCCAAAGCCACACGGGTGAGTGACCATTGTTTAGTGAAAATTTTTCTAAGTGATGTAAAATTTTCTAAAGTTCTTGGTTTAGTCCTGGACTATTTCCAATGCATGTTTTGGGCCTCGTAGGCTCGTTTTAGGGATGATATGAATGTATATGAAAAGTTTTAAATTTTGATGGAAATTTACATCTCGATTTTGTATGATTGCTTGTGTATAAGTCTAGTAATGCCTCGTACCCTATTCTGGTGTTAGATACAAGTAAGGGGTGTTACATTTAGTGGTATCAGAGTTATGGTTTAGTTGATTCTCAGACTAACATAGCGTGTGTAAGAGTCTAGCTACAGATGCCATAAATGACTATGATGGTGTGATGACTCTTGACAATTTTAAATTGTGTTTTCATATAGTAAATGGATCCCAATCGAGCTGAAGTTGATGACATTGAAAGTAATGCGCCAGCTCCTGCTCAAGGGGCAGTGCCAACAGATAGTAGACCTCCAACTGTTGGTCAGGGAGAAGGGGCTAGGGAAGCCTTTCTCTACATGATGAACGAGTGGTATACAAAGTTTGTTTGAACAAATCTAAATGCCCAACCTCCTTCACCCCCACCTATTCCTCACCGATTCCCGTAGCTCCACAAGGTATGGAATTTGTAAGAATGAATAGGCCCCCGGTTGATAAGATCCTAAAACACGGAGCCAAAGATTTCAGGGCTAATGTGGATGATGATCCCGAGAAAGTCGAGTTTCGGAATCTTAGATATTTGAGGATGGATTGAATGAGGACATTCGTGTATTAGTTGGGATCTTAGAGCTGAAAGAATTTATGGTGTTAGTCGAGCGAGCTTGCAAGGCCGAAGAGTTGAATAAAGAGAAGAGGAAAGTTGATTATGAAGCTAGAGATTCGAGGAAAAGACCGATGAGTAAGTCATTTCCATTTCAGTCAAAGAAATCTAAAGAAATAAATTCCAGTTCTAATGTATCAGCTGGGCATTCGTACAGAGACTGCGAGAAGCCATACACGAGTTTTAAATCTCAAGCTACTTCAATGGCAAGTGTGGGTAATGTAAAGTCTAATAGACCCGAATCTCATCATTGTGGAAGAAGACATCCCAGCGAGTGTAGATTGAATGACTAGGCTTGTTTCAAGTGTGGTTCTCAAGAGTATTTTATTTGATATTGCCCTGAAATTGCTGAAAAAGAAAAATTCTAGAATGCGAGGTCGAGTAATACTACTAACAGGGGTAGGCCACTGAGAAAAACTAGAAATGGAGCTAGTAGTAAAGGTGTGATGAAAGATACAGATGTGAGATCCGAAGCTCAAGCACCTGCTAGAGCTTATGCCATCCGTGCTCGCGAAGAAGCGACATCTCCTGATGTTGTAACTGGTATTTTTTCTCTCTATAATACTAATGTAGTTGCATTGATTGATCCTGGATCGACCCATTCTTATGTTTGTGCGATGTTGGTAACTAGTAAGAGCTTGCCTATTGAGTTTACTGAGTTTTGTGATTAAAGTGTCAAACCCCTTAGGTAAACATGTATTAGTTGATAGAGTTTGCAAGAATTGTCCCTTGATGATTTGAGGTCACTATTGTCTGGCTGATTTAATGTTGTTTCCATTTGATGAACTCGATGTTATTTTGGGTATGCATTGGTTGACACTGCATGATGACGTAGTGAACTATAAAAGAAATATTATTGAACTGAAATGTGAAAATGGAGAAACTCTTTGGATTGATTCAGATGAGACGGGTGAATTACCTGTTGTGATTTCTTCGATGTCTACCCAAAAATATGTAAGGAAAGGTTGTGAAGCTTATCTTGCTTATGTGTTGAATACAAAGATGTCTAAATTCAAAATTAAGTCAGTGCCGATAGTTTGTGAATATCCGGATGTGTTCCCGGAAGAGCTGCTCGGGTCACCACCAGTTAGAGAAGTCAAGTTTGGTATTGATTTAGTACCGGGACATTGCCTATATCTATTGCTCCGTATAGGATAGCCCCAACTAAATTAAAAGTGTAATATCCTGATTTTGGGCCTAGTCGGAATAGTGGTTTCGTGACCACAAAATCTGAGATATAAATAATTATTTTATGATTATTTTAAGGTCTATGATATGATTGCGTGATTGTGTGAAAATTTCGTGATGAAATTCTATGCCTAAAGTGCTTAAATTGAAAGTAGGGACTAAATCGAATAAGTTGCAAAACTTGCATTCTAGAAGTTTTTAGTATGAAATTGTGTTGGAATATTAATGAGGAGGTCTTAAATAGAAATTTGACCAATTTTAAGTTCATGGACAAAATTAGGACATGGAAGGAATTTTTGGAAAGTTTAGTAGTAAGGGTATTTTGGTCATTTAGTTATTAAAATGAATTAAAAACAAAATTAAAAGCCAATTTTTGTCCATCTTCTTCATTAGGCCGAAATTTCAAGGGTTCTCCATAGCTAGGGTTTTTTTCAAGCTTCCAAGCTCCATAGTAAGTGATTCCAATCCTCGTTTTTAATGATTTTTACGTTTTTGGAGTCCCGGTAGCTCAATTAAGCTTATGCTAGCAATAATTCAACTTAGGGTTCATATTTGGAAAAATACCCATAGGTGAAATTTGTGTACTTTGGTGTTTTATGATATAATATAAGGTTTTAAATTATGTTAGACAACTTGTGCTACTCGGTTTTAAGTGAAAACGAGCAAAAGGGCTTAATCGGTAAAAGTACCTAATAGTCATAAGTACATGTTAGAGTGAGAATTTGATGTTGCCATAGAAGGTAAAAATGATCAGCATGTTATAAAACATAAGAATAAGGAATAAATTTTAATTCCCGAGCCTAGGGGCAAAAGTGTAAATATGCAAAAGTTTAGGGGCAAAATTGTAATTTTTCCAAAATATGATTTTGGGTCAATTTGAATAATGTGAGTCCTAATTAGACTATATTTTAAATGATAGAGCAAGGAAAACTGAAATTCGGGCTAAAATGGGGAAAATACCAAGTTGTGGACGAAATGGTAAAAGTAGTCATTTTCGCATACGAGGTAAGTTCATGTGTAAATGTAGTAACATAATTGTCATTTTAAGCAATTTAATGTTGTTTATATGATATGATGCTGATTTTTAATCGTGAAATATTATGCTTTGTGGTTAATGTTGAGTAATATGCAAATTATGTTTACTACTTGATAAATATGAATTGCTACCGAGTATCGGTTCCGATATTCCATGGAAGACGGCAAATGTGAGATCGAGGAAAAAAGCCCGTTTGAACCTTAGGAATAGATTAGGATACAAGTGACATGTCACTAGGATGGTTGAGCATCCGAACTCGTTGAGTTGAGTCCGAGTTCACTTATGGATGCGAATGTCCGAACTCGTTGAGTTGAGTCCGAGTTCGAGAGATGTAACTAGGCATCCGAGCTCGTTGAGTTGAGTCCGAGTTCACTTATGGATGCGAACGCCCGAGCTCGTTGAGTTGAGTCCGAGTTCACTTATGGGCGGGTTACATGGTAGCTTGGCTACATATGTGGCACTTATGTGCAAACTTTCCATGTATCTGAATTATATTCCGATGTGTTCAACGGGTAAAGTTCTACTGAAATGGAGGAATACTCAAGATGAAAGGGACGTATTGGTAAGTGTTGTGAAATGGATACTTTGAACAGGTATGTACTTAACCCTCGGGTTGAAAAATCGATATAACAACAATATGGTAAGATGATAAATGAAAATGTGATATGAATGTCTTGGTGATGATTATGCAAATGATGTTTTATGTTTGCTTATATGGTTATGTTACTTGCTATTTGCATGTGAACTTATTAAGCATTTATGCTTACTCCCTCCTTTTCATTCCTTGTAGTTTTGACAAGCCAGCTCGGAAATCGGGAATGGTCGGAGGCTCGCTCACACTATCCGTATACCATCTTGGCATAATGGCTTGTATATTTTGAGTATGGCATGTATAGCATTATAATCATTTTGTATATATGGTCTTATGATATGGTTATTGAGTGGTATGGAAATGCTTGGTAATGATTAGCCATTGGAATGGCTAATCATGATCATATTTGGTGTTATGTATGCTAAATTGCTAGCTAATCCATGGAAACCATGAAATAGGTAAAATTTACCATAAAATAGATTCAGACAGCACCAGTGACGTGAATTTGAAAAATCACTAAAAATAGTAGAGATACAATTAGATGATGAATAATATATGGAATTGAATAATTATGAGTCTATTTTCATATGGATGGAACAAAACAGGTATATGAGTTATATTTTATGAGATGTTTAAATTTTTGTGAAACAGGGCCAGAGCGATTTCTGGATCCCCTGTTCTGACTTTGTAAATTCACCATAAATTTTACAAAGATAATTAGAAGTCATGCTTTATATTTACAGATTCCTTATTGAGTCTAGTTTTATTAGAGACAAACGGCATAGTTATTGAAGCTCTGTAGAGGGAGATATCTGATTCGTAATACACAGAGGTCAGAGTAGTCCAACCCTGAAACAGAGGAGACTTTAACTAATAAACTGTACTAATTGGCCCGACCAAAAATTCTAGAAAAAAATTAATAGATAGATATATGAGTCTAGTTTCAGGAAATATTTACGGAATTGGATTTCGAGTTTCGTAACTTGAGATATGATTTTTAAAGCGACTGTGATGCAGTTAGCCAGCTTGTCTGGAAATTTTAAAATGAATTGTATGAGCTGTTTAAGTAATGAATTAAGTCTATTAACACCTCGTGCTCGACTCTGGCAATGGTCTCGGGTACGGGGCGTTACATTTAGTGGTATCAGAGCCAGGTTTAGTCGGTTCTCGGGCTAACCGTGCATGTGTAAAAGTTTAGCTATATATGCCACTGATTTGTGATAGTGTGATGTCTTCCGACGCGTATGAGTACCGTCTTATTTAGACAGGGTACTCTCCAACCGAGCTGTGCCAACCATGTTCAATGTTATGTGAAGGTATTTGAGTAAAGTTATGATTATGATAAGTCTCGGTTCAGAAAAGTATGAATAAAAGTTTATGATACATATGTGATAATATGTGAGATGAAAGTTCATGTTGTGATAAATATTCATATTTGCTTAATGCTCATATGATGTAGTGTATGTGGCTTACTTGATAAGATGAACGGAATAAATAGAAAGTAGTAGAGGTATGAATAAAGGTCATAATATTATGATACGAGTGAAAATGTCCTTGTCTTGATTTGGACGTCGAATGTTGATAAATGTTAATAATATATAATTTTTATGAGATAAAGGATTATAATGAAATGAACTTATCTATGTTAAATTGTTGGACTAAATTATATGATTGTAATGATATGTACATGATGATGCACGAAATGAAAGTTGTGATTGTGATGCAAATATCTACGTTTGTTTGGCCTTATATAATGTCATGAGCATGAATTAATTTAATTAAATGAATGGTTAAGTAAAGCTGTCTAGAAAACATAGAATGTATGCATAAGTATATTGTCTAAATGGGACAATAGGAAAATTGGTGTAAGCCAACACGAATGAATGACATGATTTTGATGATGTTACTATGATGATGGAAGTTGTGTCATATGTGTATGTATAAGAAAGTCGAGTCAGAGGTCCTACAACCCCTCCCCCTTATCGAAGTGGTACTTATAATGGAATTTCATGAGATTTGTATTGAATAAGTTTCCGGTTGAGAACCCAAAGAGTACAGTGATAGAATAATTATAAGTATGATTAGAGATTGAAAATGAGCTGATAAGTAAAGTCAGAGCCAGTAAAGTATCGGATTGGCATAAAGATTATTGGAGTTATGCACTGTCCCAGTTAGAAAAGGAATTCTCCTTGGTAAACCGAATTACTCAGGTGCAAGGTCGAGAAAAGTGTAAATCGAAATTTATTCAGAATTGGCCTTCTTTAGTGAATGGTTTAATATGAAATTTGTGACGGCAAAACTAGTTGGGGAAATGATAATTGAAATGTGAACTATCTGAGTGTGACAGTTATGACTAGACAGATTTAGCAGTCTCTTTTGAGATGTTCTATGTGTTTACCCGTTCTCAGAAATATTTCTATGGCTATTGATCTTCTGAAGAAATTCTTGTTATATGGGAATGTCTTCTAATTCTGGTGTTGGATGAAAGCATTGGTAATCTGACTGGTTTATAATTTATATTGCTCTATTTCATCGGGTATTCTATTTCATTTCATCTTATAAGAATTGATGAGAGAATACGTATGATATTATGATTCTGTTTCTTCTACTTGATGCTTCATCTGATATATATGTATGGGAAGATATATTGATCTTGTTATATTTGATTTCAGTGGGATTAAATGATGTTTTCTTCTGGACTTTCTTTCTTTGAAGAATTATCGGGGTATTCTGTATTTTCTCTATGAGTTTGGTTTTCGATTCTCCGGCATAGTATCGTATCTTGGGTTTCTTTATTCTGGATTTCTCTATCTTGGATTTTTTTTATTCGGTTTCCTTGTTATCTTTGTTCCATAATTTGTCAATTATGACTCATGTTTGAAGTGCGTTCTTCAGCTCGTGATAATCATGTCAAATATGACTATACTTCTAATTTGATCTTAGTTATGTGGTGATTTTAGTATTGGGATTTTTTCTAATTTCTGTGTAAGGATTTGACATCAGTAAAGGCATAGGTGATAAAAGCGCGAGTTATAGTCGGTATGGTAAATTATTTATTTGAAAGATTTCATGTGACAATTATGTCAGGATTATTTTTCCCAAGTCTGATAATAGAATTTCATTTTGTACGGATAAAAGAGTAAATAGTTTGAACGAGAAGTGTATATTTATTAGAAAAGAGTTGGATATTAGTTTAAGTCACTACGAATGATAAGGTTTCCATCTTGTGAAAGCTGAAAAGTTTATTACATGTTGACAGAGTTCAGATAGATGAGAATATTGGTAACTGAAGCGTCTGAACTAGACTAGTCTACATTGAGTAAAGACTTCCTGATTTTCAGTAATGTACTGTTGTATGAATTGTGATGTGTTTCAAGACAATGAGGTAATGTGATAGTTTAGAGCATCCGATGTTACATAAAATCGGAGTTGTTAAAGGGGTTAAAGCCGAGCATTGGGATCTATCAAAATTATCCTTGTCAGTGTTGATATTGGGATGGAAATGAGAAGGATTATTCTTGAGGCCATATCAGAATTATTTCTATGGCGGAAAGAGGAAAATGTGATGTATCCTATTGTTAAATGTTTGGCGAGATCTATAAATCATATCTGTATTGAATGAATTCCTACTCATCAGATTCATGGAATTTCAGGTCTCTTTGATTGTTGGATTTCTTGGAATTCCGGTCTCCATTAAATCAAGTTGAGATCCGGGTTTTATGTCATGATATCATGGGAAACTGAGAAGGGTTGAAAGTTTAAGAACAGTTGAGAGTTGAGACTGTAAGCTTTTAGATCATATGAGAAATTGAAGAGATGTATTGGAGGTATAGTTTAAGTGCAAGTTCTTCGGCACCGAATATGAGATTAAAAGTGAAGACCACTTTTCTGGTAAGATTTTCGGGGACAAAAATCCCTGAAGGGGGGGAGAGTTGTAATATCCTGATTTTGGGCCTAGTCGGAATAGTTGTTTCGTGACCACAAAATCCGAGATATAAATAATTATTTTATGATTATTTTAAGGTCTATGATATGATTGCGTGATTGTGTGAAAATTTCGTGATGAAATTCTATGCCTAAAGTGCTTAAATTGAAAGTAGGGACTAAATCGAATAAGTTGCAAAACTTGCATTCTAGAAGTTTTTAGTATGAAATTGTGTTGGAATATTAATGAGGAGGTCTTAAATAGAAATTTGACCAATTTTAAGTTCATGGACAAAATTAGGACATGGAAGGAATTTTTGGAAAGTTTAGTAGTAAGGGTATTTTGGTAATTTAGTTATTAAAATGAATTAAAAACAAAATTAAAAGCCAATTTTTGTCCATCTTCTTCATTAGGCCGAAATTTCAAGGGTTCTCCATAGCTAGGGTTTGTTTCAAGCTTCCAAGCTCCATAGTAAGTGATTCCAATCCCCGTTTTTAATGATTTTTACGTTTTTGGAGTCTTGGTAGCTCAATTAAGCTTATGCTAGCAATAATTCAACTTAGGGTTCATATTTGGAAAAATACCCATAGGTGAAATTTGTGTACTTTGGTGTTTTATGATATAATATAAGGTTTTAAATTATGTTAGACAACTTGTGCTACTCGGTTTTAAGTGAAAACGAGCAAAAGGGCTTAATCGGTAAAAATACCTAATAGTCATAAGTACATGTTAGAGTGAGAATTTGATGTTGCCATAGAAGGGAAAAATGATCAGCATGTTATAAAACATAAGAATAAGGAATAAATTTTAATTCCCGAGCCTAGGGGCAAAAGTGTAAATATGCAAAAGTTTAGGGGCAAAATTGTAATTTTTCCAAAATATGATTTTGGGTCAATTTGAATAATGTGAGTCCTAATTAGACTATATTTTAAATGATAGAGCAAGGAAAACTGAAATTCGGGCTAAAATGGGGAAAATACCAAGTTGTGGACGAAATGGTAAAAGTAGTCATTTTCGCATACGAGGTAAGTTCATGTGTAAATGTAGTAACATAATTGTCATTTTAAGCAATTTAATGTTGTTTATATGATATGATTCTGATTTTTAATCGTGAAATATTATGCTTTGTGGTTAATGTTGAGTAATATGCAAATTATGTTTACTACTTGATAAATATGAATTGCTACCGAGTATCGGTTCCGATATTCCATGGAAGACGGCAAATGTGAGATCGAGGAAAAAGCCCGTTTGAACCTTAGGAATAGATTAGGATACAAGTGACATGTCACTAGGATGGTTGAGCATCCGAACTCGTTGAGTTGAGTCCGAGTTCACTTATGGATGCGAATGTCCGAACTCGTTGAGTTGAGTCCGAGTTCGAGAGATGTAACTAGGCATCCGAGCTCGTTGAGTTGAGTCCGAGTTCACTTATGGATGTGAACACCCGAGCTCGTTGAGTTGAGTCCGAGTTCACTTATGGACGGGTTACATGGTAGCTTGGCTACATATGTGGCACTTATGTGCAAACTTTCCATGTATCCGAATTATATTCCGATGTGTTCAATGGGTAAAGTTCTACTGAAATGGAGGAATACTCAAGATGAAAGGGACGTATTGGTAAGTGTTGTGAAATGGATACTTTGAACAGGTATGTACTTAACCCTCGGGTTGAAAAATCGATATAACAACAATATGGTAAGATGATAAATGAAAATGTGATATGAATGTCTTGGTGATGATTATGCAAATGATGTTTTATGTTTGCTTATATGGTTATGTTACTTGCTATTTGCATGTGAACTTATTAAGCATTTATGCTTACTCCCTCCTTTTCATTCCTTGTAGTTTTGACAAGTCATCTTGGAAATCGGGAACGGTCGGAGGCTCGCTCACACTATCCGTATACCATCTTGGCATAATGGCTTGTATATTTTGAGTATGGCATGTATAGCATTATAATCATTTTGTATATATGGTCTTATGATATGGTTATTGAGTGGTATGGAAATGCTTGGTAATGATTAGCCATTGGAATGGCTAATCATGATCATATTTGGTGTTATGTATGCTAAATTGCTAGCTAATCCATGGAAACCATGAAATAGGTAAAATTTACCATAAAATAGATTCAGACAGCACCAGTGACGTGAATTTGAAAAATCACTAAAAATGGTAGAGATACAATTAGATGATGAATAATATATGGAATTGAAGAATTATGAGTCTATTTTCATATGGATGGAGCAAAACAGGTATATGAGTTATATTTTATGAGATGTTTAAATTTTTGTGAAACAGGGCCAGAGCGATTTCTGGATCCCCTGTTCTGACTTTGTAAATTCACCATAAATTTTACAAAGATAATTAGAAGTCATGCTTTATATTTACAGATTCCTTATTGAGTCTAGTTTTATTAGAGACAAACGGCATAGTCATTGAAGCTCTGTAGAGGGAGATATCTGATTCGTAATACACAGAGGTCAGAGTAGTCCAACCCTGAAACAGGGGAGACTTTAACTAATAAACTGTACTAATTGGCCCAACCAAAAATTCTATAAAAAAATTAGTAGATAGATATATGAGTATAGTTTCAGGAAAAATTTACGGAATTGGATTTTGAGTTTTGTAACTCGAGATATGATTTTTAAAGCAACTGTGATGCTGTTAGCCAGCTTGTCTGGAAATTTTAAAATGAATTGTATGAGCTGTTTAAGTAATAAATTAAGTCTATTAACACCTCGTGTTCGACTCCGGCAATGGTCTCGGGTACGGGGCGTTACAGAAAGAATTGAAAGCTCAGTTGCAAGAGTTGACAGATAAGGGTTTTGCAAGACCGAGTTTTTCTCCCTGGGGTACTCTCTTATTATTTGTAAAGAAGAAAGACGGATCAATGAGGCTTTGTATCGACTACCTTCAGCGCAACAAGGTGACTATAAAGAACAAGTCTCCTTTACCGAGGATTGATGACTTGTTTGATCAATTGAGAGGAGCAACGGTATTCTTGAAAATTGATTTGAGATTTGGCTACTATCAGTTGAGAGTTAAAGAGGTGGATGTGCCGAAAACCACTTTCAGGACAAGGTATTGGCACTATGAATTTCTTGTTATGCTTTTCAGACTAACTAGTGCACCTGTTGTTTTTATGGACTTGATGAATAGAATCTTCGGACCATATTTAGATAAATTTGTGGTTTTGTTCATCGATGATATCCTGATTTATTCTGGAGATGAGTCCAAGCATGCCGAGCACTTGAGAAACTGTATTGCAGACTTTGAGAGATAAGAAATTATTTGCTAAATTCAGTAAAAGTGAGTTTTGGCTCTGAGAAGTTAGATATTTGGGACATATTGTTTCAGGTGATGGTATTCGGGTTGATCCAAGTAAGATTTCGACAATTGTTGATTAAAAACCGTCGAGAAATGTATTTGAAGTTAGAAGCTTTTTGGGCTTAGCCAGATATTACCGACATTTTGTCAAAGGATTTTCAATGATTGCTACTCCTATGACCAAGCTGTTGCAAAAAGATGTTAAGTTTGAATGGCTTGAAAAATGTCGACAAAGTTTCGAAAAGTTGAAAGCATTATTAACTGATACGCCAATTTTAGTGCAACCTGAACCGAGAAAAGAGTTTGTGATTTATAGTGATAAGTCACTAAATGGATTAGGATGTGTGTTAATGCAAGAGGGCAAAGTGATAGCTTATGCCTCGAGATAGTTGAAACCACACAAGAAGAATTATCCAACACATGATTTAGAATTAGTTGCCATTGTGTTCGCTTTAAAAATTTGGAGACATCATTTCTACTGTGAGAAATGCCATATCTTTACTGATCATAAGAGTTTAAAATACTTGATGACTTAGAAAGATTTAAACTTGCGGCAACGGAGATGGCTCAAGTTACTGAAGGATTACGAGCAAGTAATTGATTACCACCCGGGTAAGGCAAATGTATTCGCCAATGCGTTGAGTAGAAAAAATTTGTTTGCTTTGAAAGTGATGAATACACGATTGACCTTGTCCGATAATGGTTCGATCCTAGCTGAGTTGAGAGCTAGACCGTTATTTCTTCAACAAATTTGTGAAGCTCAGAAATATGACAATGATTTGCAAGCCAAAAGAGTTTATTATGAACCAGGTAGTGATTCAGACTTTCATATCGGATCTGATGATTGTTTGATGTTTTGAGGTAGAATTTGTGTACCAAAAAATGATGAACTTATTCAGAAAATTCTTCATGAGGCACATAATGGTTGTTTATCTGTGCATCCAAGTAGTACAAAAATGTATAATGATTTGAAGAAATTGTATTGGTGGTCAGGTATGAAATGAGATATTTCAGAGTTTGTTTTGATATGTTTGATTTGTCAACAAGTGAAAGTTGAACACCAAGTGCCTTCGGGTTTACTTCAGCCAGTGATGGTGCCCGAGTGGAAATGGGATAGGATTACAATGGATTTCGTTACTGGTTTACCTGTGACTCCGAAAAAGAAAGATGTCTGGGTTATTGTTGATTGATTAACGAAATCGGCTCATTTTATACTAGTACATATGACTATTCACTTGATAAGCTAGCTGAACTATACATTGCTGAGATTGTAAGATTGCACGGGGTGCCTATTTCTATCATTTCGGATAGAGATCCGAGGTTTACTTCACGATTTTGGAAGAAGTTACAAGAAGATTTAGGTACGAAGTTGAACTTTAGTACCGTTTTTCATCCACAGACTGATGGTCAGTTTGAAAGAGTGATTCAGATTCTTGAAGATATGCTCCAATGTTGTGTTTTAGAATTCGAAGGTAGTTGGGAAAAATATCTACCATTGGTCGAATTTTCTTATAACAACAGTTTTCAGTCGAGTATAAAAATGGCACCTTATAAAGCATTATATGGCCGCAAGTGCCGAAAACCCTTTTTTGGGACCGAGCTTAGTGAGAAACAGATTCACGAGGTTGATTGGGCTAGAGAAACCGAAGAAAAAGTAAAGGTAATACGTGATTTTTTGAAAGCCACTTCAGACCGACAGAAGTCATACGCGGATTTGAAAAGAAAAGAGATTAAGTTTCAGGTAGGTGATAAGGTATTTTTGAAAGTATCTCCATGTAAGAAAATTCTCAGATTTTTCCGTAAAGGCAAGTTGAGTCAACGTTTCATTGGGCTGTATGAGGTTATTGAAAGAATAAGGCGTGGCATATTGGTTAGCATTACCAAAAGAGTTGGAAAGGATCCATAATGTGTTTCATCTATCGATGTTGCGATGATATCATCTTGATCTTTCACATGTGATTTCTCCAACAGATATTGAGATTCGACCGGATATGATGTATGGTGAAAAACCGATCAAGATTTTAGCTTGGGAAGTTAAACAGTTGAGAAATAAGAGTATGGCCCTAGTGAAAGTTTTATGGCAACGACATGGGGTCAAAGAGGCATCATGGGAAACCGAGGAGACTATGAGAAAATAGTACCCAAACCTATATTTTGGTAAGATTTTCGGGGACTAAAATCCCTAAAAGGGGGAGAGTTGTAACAGCCCGATTTTGGGCCTAGTCTGAATAGTGGTTTCGGGACCATGAATTCGACGTAGAAAAACTTTTTTTTATTACATTTTTATTGTCTACAGTTTTATGGAATGATTCTGTGAAAATTTCGATCGAAAATTTTGACATTTGAGCACTTAATTTAGCAAAACTTGAGTTCTATATGCTAGAGGTGTCTAATTGCTATGGAATTTTAAATTGAAGGTCCTTAGATGGTAATTAGACCATTTGTTAAGTTAGTGGACAAAAATAGACATGGATTAGGTGAAATTTCATGTTTTTTAAAAGGGCATTTTGGTAATTTGTCAATTAAAGACAAAATAATTAAAATAAAAGCAAAATTTAGTCCATCTTCTTCTTGCTTGGCCGAAACTTGAAGGGAGAAGACATAGCTAGGGTTTTTCCACTTTTCAAGTTCGATTGTAAGTCCGTTCTTGTCCCGTTTTTAACGCTCTTTACATTTTTAAAGTCGTTATCACTCGATCTATCTATTTCTACCATTAATTTGAGAAATGATTAAGGTCTAGGGTTTGAACCATGTTGGATATGTGTGTATTTTTATGTCTAATGGTAGAAAATGTATGTTTGGAATATGATAAACAACTTTTGCTAGGTGATTTTTGCTGAAAATGTCAAAAGGACCTATTTGTAAAAAGGTAATAAAATGTATGTAAAAGTGTGATTAAATGAAAAATGTGGGCTGTTATAAGCATGAAAGAGGTTCGGCTAGGCTTGGGAATTGAAAGAATTGAATCCATTTCAATTTACGATCCTAGGGACCAAAGTGTAAAAATGTCAAAGTTTAGGGGCAAAAACATAATTTTTCCATAATGTGATTTTTGAACTGAATTGAGTAATGTGAATAATAAATAAGTTAAATTTGTTATTATAGATCAAGAGAAACGAGGTTCGGACCTAGATCGGGGGAAAAATAATGTGTTTGATGATTAGGTCTCATTTCTACTATTTTTGTACAGAGGTAAGTTCGTATGTAAATAATGCATTTTTTTAATTATGTTTTAAATGATTTATTATTGTATGAATTGCGATTGACCCTTGGACATATTCGACAAAGTTTCGAAAAGCGTGAAATCTCGGTTGAACCTTAGGAATAGATAGGATACAAATGTCATGACATTAGGGTTAATGAGACTACGTGTAAGACCATATCTGGGATATGGCATCAATATGAGGCTACGTGTAAGACCATATCTAGGATATGGCATAAATATGAGACTTTGTGTAAGACCGTAGCTGGGCTATTGGCATCAATCTGATATTACAAGTAAGACCATATATGGGATATGGCATTGGTACGGTACCATGTGTACGGACTCTCGAGTGTCCTTTAGTAATCCAAGTGTTTCAATGGGTAATTTAACGAGTATGTCAAAGATGAAATATGTGTAAATCTAATTCGAGATGACTCAAGTATATACGTAAAACTCATATGTAATGAGCTCGTTATGTGAGGAACCCTCGGTAAGGTAAAGATTTAGTAAGTTATGATTATAAGATCTTAATAATATTTATGCCAAATATCATCATGTTAATTGTATGTTAAATGTTCGAGATGATGCTTATTATTTGCATAGGAACTTACTAAGCTATATAGCTTACTCCCTTTTCTTTTCCCTTGTCTTATAGTGTCACCAAGCTAGCTTGGATTTGGGTATCATCGGAGACTCCATCACACTATCAATTGATTATTTTGGGTACCAATGAATTTGAAATTTTGAATTATAGCATGTATAGGGACTTGGTCATTTTGTTATGTGTCATAATTGATTTGGCCTAATGTGTTGGCCTATATTGGTTGATAATTCATATTGTAAATGGCCATTTAAAATTGGCTAATATTGGTATAAGAACATACGTATGATGATGCTTTTAATGGATGTGGGAATTTGAATGGTTTAATTTGATAAGTATGTGATGTTCGTATATGATAAATGGTAGCATGTGAATGATGTGTGGATGTCTTGATTATGGCTGATTTGGTTTTATGTATATGCTTGGATTGGTGTTGTATGTTGTTGTGTAGGTATGTCCATGGAAGGGTGACAAAATGGCTGGGTAAATAGCCTTATCTTTTTCCACACGGGTAGACACACGAGAATGTGTCTAGGTCGTGTGTGACACGCGGCTTCCCCCATGGGCGTGTGTTCCTGCCGTGTGTCCCCTGTACCTTAATTGTTTCAAAATAGAATGCTCATTATCGAGTACATGGGTAGAGACACGGGCGCGTGTCTCAGCCGTGTGGATAGCATGGCCTCGAACACGGGCGTGTGCCCTGGTCGTGTGAAGTCTGCACCTATTTTATGAAAATTATAAAAATTAAATCAACCACACGGCTTAAGCACACGGGCGTGTGCATTGGCCGTGTGACTTCAATTTGTTCTTAAGTGACAAACAAAGAGTTACACAGGTTAGGAAAATGGGCGTGTATGACCACACGGCCTGCCCACACAGGCATGTCCCAAAGGCACACGGGCGCGTGACCCCTGTTTAGTGAAAAATTTTCTAAGTGATGTAAAATTTTCTAAAGTTCTTGGTTTAGTCCCGAACCACTTCCAATGTATGTTTTGGGCTTCGTAGGCTAGTTTTAGGGATGATATGAATGTATTTGAAAAGTTTTAAATTTGGATGGAAATTTACGTCTTGGTTTTGTATGATTGCTTGCGTCTAAGTCTAATAATGCCTCGTACCCTATTCCGGCGTTGGATACGGGTAAGGGGTGTTACATGCAATCTAACGATCTCAACAACATACAACTCTGCCAATCTCTAGAGTGAAAAATCCATACGCACTAGAACGAAATGCATGGATTTCATTAATCGATCAATAATGACCAAAACAACATCTTTTTTTCTCGGAGATAAAGGCAATCCTAATACAAAATACATTGTGACACGTTCCTATTTCCACTCTGGAATCATCACTTGCTGTAATAAACCTAAATGTACCTGATGCTCGGCTTTAACTTACTGACAAATCAAAGATTTCGATACAAACTCTGAGATCTCTCGTTTCAGACCTAGCCACCAGTACATCTATTTCAAATCGTTGTACATTTTATTACTACCAAGATAAATCGACAAGCTACTACTGTAAGCTTCCTGTAAAATCTTTTGAGCAAGATCAGAATTTCTTTGAACACAAATTCTGCCTTTGAAGTACAAGTGTCATCTGAACCCACATGAAAATCTAAATCAGGTGTCGTCTTTATCTATTTCCTTTTAGCAATCAAAACATCATCACATTTCTGAGCTTCGTAAATCTTCTGTAAAAACGTTGGTCTAGCTTTTAATTCAGCTAAAACTGAACCGTCATCAGTCAACATCAATCGTGTGTCCAACGCTCATAAAACAAATAGAAATTTTGAACTCAAAGCATCGGTAACAACATTAGCATTTCCTAGATGATAATTAATGATCAAGTCGTAACTTTGAATAACTCAAGCCATCTGCACTGTCTCAAATTTGAATCTTTCTGTGACATCAAATATTTCAAGATTTTGTGATCTGTGAAGATGTGACATTTTTCTCTGTACAAATGGTGTCGCTAAAATTTTCAAAGCAAATACAATAGTTGCAAGCTCTAAATTGTGAGTCGAATAATTCGTTTTGTGCAATTTCAACTGTTTAGAAGCATACGCTATTACTTTGTCTTCTTGTATCAAAACATAGACCAAACCATTCAATGAACCATCACTATAAATCAAAAATACTTTACCGGACTCTGGCTGAACCAAAACAGGTGCCTCGATTAACACAGCTTTCAACTGATTAAAACTTTGCTGACATTTCTCGGACCATTCGAATTTAACATCTTTTTGCAAAAATTTCATCAATATTGTAGCAATCATCGAGAATCCCTTGACAAACCTTCTATAATACCTAGCTAAACCCAAAAAACTTCTAACTTAACATACATTTCTCAGAGGTTTCCAATCTACCACACCTGAAATTTTGCTTGGATCAACTCTAATGCCATCTACTGATACCACATGTCCCAAAAATCTGACTTCTTGGAGCCAAACTTCACATTTTCTAAACTTAATGAATAGTTATTTTTCACGTAAGGTTTGTAAAACAATTCTTAAATGCTAGGCATGCTCTATCTCGTCCCGTGAATAGATCAGAATGTCATCAATGAATATAACAACAAATTTGTCTAGAAACGGTCTAAATATTTTGCTCATCAAGTCCATAAATACAACAGGTACATTAGCCAAACCAAATGGCATCACAAGAAACTCATAATGTCTGTACCTGGTTCTGAATGCAGTTTTCGACATGTAACACCACTAACCCGTATCGGTCGCCGAAATAGGTTACGGAGCATTACCAGACTTATTTCTTAGATAATCATACATTGCATTTGCATTTATCAAATCCAAACATAAGTCATTCAAATACAATCATATAGTCCCTAACACGAGCCCTTGAGGCCCAAAACAAGCATTAGAAATGGTTCGAGATTAAACCGAGAACTCAAAGAAATTTTGGAAAAATATTGAAAATTTGCAAAGTACAGAGGACACATGTCCGTGTCGACAGGACGTGCAGACATTCGAAACGGGATCACATGGCCGTGTCCTAGCCCGTGTCCAACCCCGTGTAACTCACTGACTTGGGTCACACGGCCAACCACACAACCGTGTACCCTTCGAAATGGCCTCATACGCCCGTGTGCCAGGCCATGTGCTAGGCTGTGTGAAAATTAGAGGATATACTAACTTGTGCCACACAGCCAAGCCACACGCCCATGTGCTAGGCCGTGTGAAGCTTCTGACTTGAATTCTAAATAAGTACCAGGGGACGCACGGCTGTGTCACCTAGTCATGTGTCACACACGGCTAAGGCACACGCCCATGTCTCTGCCCGTGTGGACAAAAATAGGCTTTGTTTCAAGCCATATTTCTCACCCAAATTGTTGTCAACCTAGGTTCAACAATGAATATACAACAAATGCTTAAATAGACACTTATAACCAACCAATTTCAAGCCTATATCATGTACTATCAATACAACAACCACAATGCTCATAAACATTACAATTAGCCATTCAAAAACATACCAATATGCCTCCAAAGTATACCTAAATGATCAAACTCACCTATTAGACTTTGTGCCTAAATAACATGCATACCACATTATCAAATTCAATCATTTTCTACTCAAACTACTAATTCACAACAAAGCATTCACATGGCAACTATAAACCAAATATCAAAGGCCATTTACACATATTTACATAACCAAGTTTACCAAAATAAGCCAAATCACATGGCTAAACTCATAACCAAAACATACATCATTTATACTCCAAATCAATTGGCTACATACATTACAAACATATGGGCCATATTAACCACAATGCCTATACATGCCATATAACCAAGTACACAATTTCAAAAGTACCAAAACAATGGTTGGATAGTGTGATGAGATCTCCGATAACTCCCAATCCGAGCAAGCTTTGAAATCACTATAAAACACGAAAAAGTAAACAGAGTAAGCTATTAAGCTTAGTAAGCTCGTATGGCTAATAAGTACAACTTACTATTTAATCATAAGTTAAGTATTTAAACATGGCATAATGCAATTTAATTTGAATCCCAAAATCCTAACACATATTCAATCAAAAGGTTAAACATGAACTCACAATTCTTAAGATTCAATGCTTATACAATTCATGAACATACTTGTCTCTTACTTTTTCATATCATCAATATACCCGTTGAACCAATTGGAATAATATCGGGATACTCAGGAATCTTGCACACTAAGTGCCAATACATGGTCGAAACCATCTCAATCTCATATCTCATATAAATACTCACTCCCGAGCTATCACCAGGTCTGCTCACACAAGCTGACGGTCAAGACTAGCTACACGGTGTTGCTCACACAAGTTGACGAGTAACTGCAACACATGCCAAAAAACTCAGCCACTGATAGAACGTATGGACCAGCACCCAAAACATATTAACCCCTAATGATATGTCATTTGTATCCTATCTATTCCTAAGGTTCAACCGAGATTTATACATTGTCGATAACTCGTTAAGAATTTTCGTAGTGTTCTATCATCTCAATTTTAACAATTTAAACATTCAAACATAAATAATTTAATGCTTATTAAACATACGAACTTACCTCAAATTAATACGGAGAAAATCAAGCAATCAATCCACTACTTTATTTTTCCCCCGATCTAATTCCGAACGTTGTTCTTCTTGATCTATATATAATCAAATTAAACTTACTTAAATTCATTCTATTCAATTTAACCCAAAATTCATATTATGGTAAAATTACTATTTTGCCCCTAAATATTTAACTTCTTTACAACTTAGTCCCTAGCTCATAAAAATGCAAATTCATGCAATTGAGTCCACACTCATGCTAGTCGAATTTCATCTATGCTCATAGCAGCCCACACATTTCATTATTTCACACATTTCACCATATAATTTTCACATTTTACAAATAAATCTCTATTTGACATTTTCAACCAAAATCACTTAACAAATGTTTATCTGGCCACAACCATTCATATTCTACCATTAAAATTCAAAACTCATACATATTCAACAATAATGAAACCCTATACTTTTAACATTTTGGCAAATTAGTCTCTGGGCTAGCTAGATTAAGCTACAACAACTCCAAAAACATAGAAACCATTAAAAACTGAGCAAAAATGCACTTACATGCACTAGGAAATGTTGGTCGAATGTTTAAACTTCTCCCATGGCTTTTTCTTCTTCAATTTTTGGCAAGAAGATGAACATGCATGCTTTTTCTTTTGTTTTCTATATTTTAATATCTTTTAATTTTGAAATTACAACATTAGCCTTATTAATTAACCTTTATAATATCATATTAATGGCCATAAAAGTCAACTAACAATTTATATGGTCTAATTACAACATAAGGACTCATAATTTAAATTTCTATAGCCATTTAATACCTTTAACTACTAGAACTCCACTTTTGCACTTTATGCGATTTAGTACTTTCTTTTCGAATTAAGAGTGCACACGTCGAAATTTCTTAACGAAATTTTAATACAACACTACTAACATGTTGTAAACATTAAATTAATAATAAAATAATTATTTTGACTTTAGAATTGTGGTCCCGAAACCCTATTTCGACTTGACTAAAAAATAGGGTGTTACACGGCATATCTGAGTCTTTAAACTGTAACTGATAATAACCCGAATGAAGAATAATCTTTGAGAATATTGTTACACCCTTCAACTGATCAAATAGGCCATCAATACGTGACAATGAATACTTATTCTTTATCGTGACTTTGTTGAGCTATCGATAATTGATGCATAGTCTCATGGATCTGTCCTTTTTCTTAACAAATAACATAGGAGCACCCCAAGGAGAAAAACTGGGCCTAGAAAAAATCCTTTTTGTCAACTCTTATAACTGAACTTTCAACTCTTTCAATTTTGTAGGTGTCGTTCTATACGGAGCTATCGATATCGGAGATGTTCCCGGTATTAATTTAATAGCAAACTCAACTTATGTAATCGGCAATAACCCTGGTAATTCCTCTGGAAATACTTCCGTATACTCACATACAACTAGAACTGATTTTAACTTCAATTTTAAAACTCTGAAATCAAATATATAAGCAAGATATGCTTCACAACATTTTCTAACATATTTTTGTACTGACATAGCGGAAATAACATTAAATACACTATCCAATCTATCTGATTCAATTCAAAGATTTTCACCATTCTGACATTTCAACACAATATGGTTTTGTCTACAATTCATAAAAGCATCATGATGAGTTTACCGGTCCATGCCCCAAATCACATCGAACTCATCAAAGGGTAGTAACATCCAATTAGTTGCAAAGATGCAATCCTGAATCATTAAAGGGTAGTTTTTATGGACTTTATCAACTAACACATATTGACCCAGAGGGTTCGTTACTTTAACCACAAACTCAGTAGATTCAAAAGGTACTTTCTTATTTGACACTAAAGTCGTGCATACATATGAGTGCGTTGACCCTAGGTCAATCAAAGCATTAACATCAGTATCAAAGATAAAAAATGTACCAATGATAACATCTGGTGCTGAAGCTTCCTCTCAAGCATGGATTGCATAAGCTCTAGCTGGTGCTCATGCCTTGGACCTCACAGTAAAGTCTTTCATCCCACTACGGCTATTTCCCATATTTCCAGTGTTCTGGGGTGGTCTCCCCTTGCAATAGTATTACTCAGTCGATTAGTCTGAGCATTTTCTTTGTCGGACCTTTCCGAGCAATCTCTAAGATAATGTTCATATGAACCACATTTAAAACATGACCCATCTTTCAATTTGCATTCACTGAAGTGTCGCCTATTACATTGCTGGCATTCAGGTTTGTTGTTTCTAACACTACCCACACTTGCTATAGACGTAGCCTGAGGTTTTGAGCTCGAATGCTGTTTTCCTTGGTCTTTACCAGAGTAACCCACTGAAGTTGACGAATGACCATGATATTCTTTCAAATGCTTCGACGGTGATTGGTATGACTTTCCCATCGATCTCTTTTCTGAATCACGAGCCTCAGAATTGGCTTTTCTCTTTACTTTACTCAGTTCCTTGGCCTTGTGCGCTCTGTCAACCAGAACTGCAAATTCTTTCAACTCAAGGATCCTGACTGTAACACCCCGTACCCGAGTCCATCGCCGGAGTCGGACACGAGGGGTTTACAGACTTAAGTCACATCTTTGCACAATCCATTTTAAAATTTTCCAGGCAAGCTGGCTAACTGCGTCACTCTCACCTTAAAAATCATATCTTGAGTTCAGAAACTTAGAATCCAGTTCCGTAAATTTTCCCTGAAACTAGACTCATATGCCCATCTACAAATTTTTTTATAGAATTTTTGGTTGGGCCAATTAGTACAGTTTATTAGTCAAATTCTCCCATGTTACAGGGATCGACTACACTGACCTTTGCGCATAACGACTTAGATATCTCCCTGTACAGGGCTTCAATACTGATGTCGTTTGTTTCTATAGAAACTAGACTCAGAGAGGAATCTATACATATATGGATTGACTCCTAATTGTCTCTGGTTAATTTATAATTAATTTCCAAAGTCGGAACAGGAAATCCAGAAACCGTTCTGGGTCTGTCTCACGAGAACCTGAATATCTCTTAACATACTGTCCGTATGATTGTTTCGTTACTTTCCTATGAAAATAGATTCATCAAGGTTCGTTTACATAATTTATTCACTATTTAATTCCATTCCTACTATTTTTAGTGATTTTTCAAATCTACATCACTGCTGCTGTCAGCATCTGCCTTTAAGGTAGACTTTACCTATTTCATAGTTTCCATGATTCAACTAGCCCTTTTTGCATAAATAGCACCATTTATGATAGTGATTAACCATTCCCATGGCTAATCCTTGTCAAGCATATTCACACCAAATGATTATAACATTATACTCAAACATATATAAGCCATTTTCGCATGGCTATCCAAAATTATACAAGTCCAAAGGGTCCATGACCCACAACAAACGGGTAGTCCTATACATTCCATATCCAGAGTTCAACTAAAAGAGTACCAAAAGGGCTTTGATAGTGTGGATGACTTCGACTTCGATGATCCCGAATCCGATAGCTGGAGAACCAAATCTATAAAACAGAGAGCCAAAGCAACGGGGTAAGCATTTAAAGCTTAGTAAGTTTCAAGTAACGAAATCGGCTTTGACTAAAGTATTACATTCACATAGCTAAATGGATCACTTTATTAATACACATTCTCATACACATCCTTACTTCACACTTCATCAACATATCCACACAAGGTATTAACCTATCTAAAAGTCGAAAGTTCGTTAGTCGATTGAACGAATACTATTAAAAACGAATCGACTTTTCCGATGCATACAAACACATACCTTATCATTTGGGTTTTTCGAGCGTTTTAATTGAATTTATTACAGCCAACACGCTCACCTTCGAACCCAAGTTTCTTCGGAATTTAGCCGGATATAACCACAAGCACAAATGCCTTCGGGTCTTAGCCCGGATATATCAACTCGCACAAATGCCTTCGGGTCTTAGCCCGGATAAAATCACTAGCACAATTGCCTTCGGGTCTTAACCCGGGTATAGCAATTCGCACAAATGCCTTCGGGTCTTAGCCCGGATAAAATCACTAGCACAATTGCCTTCGGGTCTTAACCCGGGTATAGCAACTCGCACAAATGCCTTCGGGTCTTAGCCCGGATATCATTCAAATGCTCATGCACACATATATCAACAACCATGACACATCCATATTTCATTTTCATTACTAAGGCTCAACACAAAGCATTTATTTAACCTTTCCAATTTCGGCTCAATAGCCACACACAAAGAGCATGATTTCAATTGGCTTTATAACATAGTCTCTATGCACATTCGGCTATCCGTCATAGTATGACTAACCATTACAATATAATTCAAGTAGGGTCATTACTCGAAGACTTACCTCGAATGTTGTCGAACAACTTTAATGGCTATTCAATTACTTTTTCCTTCCCTTTGTCGGATTTAGTTCCCCTTTGCTCTTGAGCTTAAAGAATACAAATAGGAGTATTCAATATTTAAACCAATAATATGAATTTATTTATCACATTCGGCAATCACATATCATTAAATTTTCAACCCAAAATGTCATTATATGACCACATATACACATATCCATATACTTAAGCTCAATAATATCATGTACTCACTTTAAGTATATTGCCGAATATACTTAATCATACATACACCTAACCAAAATAATTTCTAAAATCTTTATATCATTTATACACTAAGCCGAATACTCTTACCAAGTTCACCTATATTCTTCAACAAATTCTTCATTGATCAAACACATATTCGGCTAAAGGAATGGCAATTTTAGCAACTTTTGATTTAATACTTAATCAATTATAATACATCTAAATATTCTTTTCATATTACTAACTCAAATCACATACATTATTTAATATAACATTTTTACATTCGGCATTAGTGTCAACCATAGTAGCCGATTCTCCCTACTTTGTACCCATGCATCTATTTGATCCTTAGTTAGTTCAAACACTTCACACACTAAAACTCATCCAATTTTAACAAGAAATAGAATCCTTAATCCTCAAACTACCATGGCCAAATGCTATAACCCAAGCCACATATATTGTTCCTCAAGGCCTTTCAAGGACCACATTCGGCACCTCCTTAAAAACAACCCAAATTTCAACCTTCAAGAAAGAAGAAGAAAAAATATATGTGCTAAGAGCTTCAAACTACTTGGCCAACTATCAAACCTCCTAACAATCAAAACTTAAGCCATGGAATGATTAGAACTTGAACTAACCACCTTCTTTATACAAAATTTTCCAAGAATTTCAAGGTACTTACCTCTTCTTAATTCTCATCCAAACCGAACATAAAGCTAGAGAGCTCTTTCTTCTTCCTTTGATTTTTCGGTCAAGAAAAACAAAGAGGATGAAGCCTTTTTTTCTTCTTCTAGTTTCGGCAAAATGGGGGAGCAAGGATGAAGCAACTTTGGTTTCTCCTCCCACTCCCCTGATATTTTATTGTTCTTAACACAACATGTTGTCATAAACTCTTCATAATATGTTTTACCCATCACAATTTGTCTATCCACCTTGTCATGGCCGGCCACTACTATTTAGGGGGGTAATTTGACATGCAAGTCCCCCCTTTTTATTTCATGCACTAATAGGTCCTTATGCTTCAACCTATCACATTTCAAAAATGTCGCACATAAGTCCTATTGACTAAATTCACATGCAATCGACTAAATCGAAGCTTGAAATTTTCACACATTCATAATTACATATTCTAGATAATAAATATCACATTCAAACATTTCGGTGACTCGGTTTAGCGGTCCCGAAACCACTTCCCGACTAGGGTCAATTTTGGGCTGTCACACTAACTAACAGCTTAATGTATTCATTTAACTCATTTTCAAACCGTGTGCACATAGCAACCTCTAACGGTATACATTCTCGGGCATACTTACTGAGTCAAACAAATTATCTTTTATATTCAGACACTGCTATTCGACCTTGTTTCAATTCAAGAAATTTTTTACGTTTCTTGTCTAGAAATCTCTGGCTCACATATTTCATTTAGAATTCAGTCTGAAAGAATTCTCAACTTACCCAATCTCACGGCACAATCGCAACTAAGGTATTCCACCACTAATAAGTCAAATCTTTCAACAATGATACAGCACATCTCAAGCATTCCGTCGGTGTACATGATAATTCGTCGAAAACACTTATCGTATTTTCTAACCAGAACTCAGCTCTTTCAGGATAATCCTCAACCGTACCTCGAAACTCTTCAGCCCCATACTTTATTTTATCAACTGGAGGCTTGCTCGCTCGTACTGGTTCCAAACCCTAAGGAACTATGGGGATAGGTTAGGGTACAGGTGGGGTGGAGGTTGTTGGGCCATAGGGTTCGTTCGCACGAAATCGGAGAACCATTCAATCATCATCTGGAAAAAGGCTTCCTTAACCTCTCATTCTCATCCCTTAGATACGGGTCTACTTCTACTAGAAGCTACTCCATGAACGGAGGCTTAAACATTACTTTCTACTTCATCGGAATCAGCTTGGTTGGGTAACATTTTATCTTTATGAAAACATAAGTCAATTTTGAGTTAGGAGTTATCACACTATCATAGGTTATATAATGGCATGTATTTCTATACTTGTACATGCTATGTTCAGCCTGAGAACTGACTAAACCTGGCTTTGATACCACTAAATATAACACATCTAACCGTATCCATCACTAGAATAGGGTTACGGAGCATTACCAAACCAACTTAACATTAAACATGCAATTCATACATAGACATCAACATGATATAATTCATTCATTCACATACAATTCATCCCTAGATCAAGCCCTAGAGTCCCTAAAAATACATTAGAATCAATTCGGGACCAAATTGAAAACAATTGGAAAGTTCATGAAAAATTTAGAAAAATTGGACTAAAGAGATCACACGACCATGTGGCCAGGCTGTATGCCTCACACGAATGAGACACACGTCTGTGTCTCAGGCCATGTAACAATCGAAATAGGGACACACGATTGTGTCCCATCATGTGTCTTTACCAATGTAACTTTTTGAGTTGGGTCACACGGCCAAGTCATGCACCCATGTGTTAGGCCGTGTAACTCTCAAAATATCCAGACATGCCCATGTGATAGGCCATGTAATAGCCTGACTTGCATGCATTAAAACCTACAGGGGACACACATTCATGTCGCCTACCCGTGGTCACACACGGTTGAGTCACAGGTCCATGTCTCAGGTCGTGTTGACATTAAATTGGCCAAAATCAAGCCATTTCAAACACCAACTCATGCAACCACCTAAAAGCATTTTGAGCACAAGACAAAAGCATCAAAACATGACCAAAACCTATATGAAATGGCCAATTCAATAGTCCAATATCATTCAACCAATATGCCATATAAGGCACCTCAACAGCAATATCAATAATCCAATATCATTCAACCAATATGCCATATAAGGCACCTCAACAGCAATATCAAAATGACGTGACCACACCCTAAGGCTTAACAAGCTCTAAGCTTGATCCCATCGAGTTACCCAAAGGACCTATCACTTGAGCTCGGGCTAAGCGCCTTCAAGAAGCTGTTTCAACTTTGATCGTTTAGCTTTAGAATGACAATAAGCTCCAAGATAAAGGAATAGATTGGGCCAGTTTATTACAAGCTCTTTGCACCTTAGTGCAAGCTATCTCAGCTCAACTTTAGCTCTCCAAGCTTTGCCGAAGCTCAAATCAGCTTACTTGAGCTTAATTTAGCTCATTTGAGCTTGATAGAATTTATTTCCAGCTTGTTTTCTTTACCATTTAAATAAATTAAGTGTTTTTTTAATTATAATTATTTGCTACAGCTCAAATCCAAATTTCCTAGCTCATTTCAGTTCATTAAGTATTTTCATATAATTTTGAGCTATCAGAAATTATTATGTCAGCTAGATAATATTTAATTTTGTTAATTTGTGATAATTAATTTGTCTTGATGTTATTTCTCTAAGTTCAGCCGAATCTATGAAGAATTAATTGTGTTCATTTCCCTTGTAGGTTCAGCTGAATATAGGAGAGCATTTAAGGCTAGGTGCATGCATGGTTTTATTCAATAAATGGGAAGATTCATGCACGACCAGGTTCAAGGCCAAGGAGGGTTCATGAATGGTTTGCTACATGCATTTCTAACTGATGGTTGGCTTCCCTAAGTACCTATTCGGCCAAGGAGTAGTTATCTAATTAATGGCCTAAGTTTAATTCATGAATGAAGTTAAAAGAAGATGCATGGACAACAAGTTACAATGAATAAGAGAACGCATCTAGTTCTTGTTACAAGAATTGTTTGCTATTTATTTGGCTTCTCTAGGTGACTATTCAACCAAGAAGCATCTATTGGATGTCACATACATGCCATAGCCGAATTTGGATCACCCATTAAACTCCCATGCATTCATCTTCTTCAAGCCATTACCTGGGTTTATGAAGCTGCCCTTTGAAGCTCCAATCAACCGAACATGGACCTATTTTATTTATGAACATTTTCTAGAATATTCTAGCATATTCATAGCTGATTTACTTAGTTCTTAAGCTTGGAAATTTGACTATTCGGCTATCCTTTTAAAGGCTATAAATAGTTTGTTCAAATCTATTGTAAAGGACTTTTGGCCAAATTATTAATGAAACTTTGTTTCTGTGAGGTTTAATCCCTCTCAAATTTCGTACGAGTTTCGAGAGACTTATATAGTGAGCTAGTGGCGTCAATCGAACTTTTTTTCTGAACTTATCACCTAACTTTGGTGTGGTGTTCTCCTATCATTTTGTGTTCCATCCGACCACCTTAAACAATATAAGATTTGGGGTGATACTCGATATAGTATTGAATCTTTCTTGAAGTTTAATATAGTATCGAATCTTTCTTGAAGTTTAAGTTCGTTCACCATTCCAACCAACTATCTTTACTTCACTTGTTATCCTAAATCGAGCCTATCCAAATCCTTCCTATCTTTATTTCTTTCTAGCTGAATCTACTATTTAAAACTTAGCCAGTTTTGAAATCTCATCTTGTTAACATTAAACCTATTAAGCCAATTCAAACAATTCGCTAATCTTGTGAACGACACTTCTCAAAGATGATCGGGCAATCATTTGTGGACTCGACTCAATCAACCGAGCTGAATCACATCTTTGGTATCAGAGCTTATAAAACAATGAGTTTCGACGTTCGTGGCAATCTCGAAATAGGTTCGTAAAAAAAATTCGAAAAAAATTTTCAAGTTCTCCTATTGTAATAAGCAAGTATTAGTGAAGTGAAAAAAAACATATATATATACGAAATTAATAAAACAAATGATGTATTGAAAGTTCTTTATTATTCTTTATAATTTCGATCATCAAGTGTTTGTTCTACTCTCAATACCCCCCCAATGCCACACTTAAATCGAAACTTTCTTTGTTTCAGCCTACCTTACACTGCTTACAATATATCTCTTGAAACCACTTTGAAACTGACCCCAAAGCCGCAAGTCTAAAGAAACGAAATACGAAATCACGAGTGGGAGTCAAGTGGTAAAAGGCTAAGAGTATGTAAATGCATTGAAGTGTGAAAAATCCAATTAAACGAGTGCAAACACGAGTGCAAGTGAAAATTATTAAATTTTCTTTCCGAGTGATTAGTGAGCCTTTGCGGTGAGGATCTAAACTTTTATCGAAGACATGGAATGAGGCATGAATGGGAGCGATGCCAAAATAACCTATCATGAAAAGGAGGGCTCGATGCCCGTGTGTGCAAGAAAGCTTCTTGTTGTCAAAAGAAGCCTAAGTATTCAAAGTCTTGAAAATGAGCAACAACGGGAGAACATATTCCATTCTTAGTGTCAAGTACAAGGAAAGGTTTGTAGCTTGATGATAATGCTCTAGAATAACGTATTTTTATGTATTAATCATGTGTTTATTCTGAGCTTGATCCTACTAATTTGAGCTATTTATGTCTTTTTATCGATTGGGGACTGATTTGGAGGCAAAAGCAAAATTAAGGGACAAAAGTGCGAATTTGGAGACACAATGGGCTAATATGCAACACAGGAAAAAGATTGTGCCAAAAGTGCGAGCGTGGAAGACACAAGGACTAAAAACGCAAAAAGAATAGATTTTGTTTTATAAGACTCCATTTTATTTATATTAGGATAATTAATATTAAGATAATTATTAAGATTATTTAATTTTAGGATTTTATTATTATCTTTAATTAAATGTATTTATCTTTTTAGAATTTAAGTTAAATTAGACTATCTCCCTAGCACTATAAATAGGGGTGAAGTGACTCTATTTGGTGTTCATCTTTTTCTGTAAACACTCTCCCCCTGAAAGTCTAGGCTTTTGTTTCTTCATATTTTTTTCAATAAAATTCCCTTTTCTATTTTTATATATTTTTTTCTTTTTTCCACCATTATCATGAGCCACTAAAACCTATCTAGCCGAAAGTTGTCAATATTCCCAAAAAGGGTTCTTGAGGCCTAGAATCCATACTTAGCCTTCTCGCCAAGTATTCATCGTTTCTCCGCACTACGGGCTGACGCTTCCGTCCATGGCCCTTAAGAAGTAAGCTTTTCAGTATATGCAAAGGCGGTCGCTTTGTATGTTTTGGAAGGATTGCATAGTCGGTTCGTTAACTTATTGCGTCAGAGGTTGGCGAGCCAAAGAGACGAAATAGCGTGGGATTCGCCATTGAGAAGCGTTGATCTAGCATAGATTACTGGTCAGAGTCAGGTTCCCTAAAAATCATAAGTCTAATCTTTGGAGCTGGTGGTCGTAGGCGTCCTCTTCCACTATAACTGGCTTACTTGAGTTGAGAAGGGTCATTTAAAAGCCGAGGATCAAACCCAAGGCGAAATGAGACAACTGGAGGCTGGAATCTACCAATAAGAATTTCTTTTCCTTCAACTCTCTTTATTATTTTTATTATTTTCGTAATCACAACTTCAGTCAACTTTAGATTCTATTTTTATTTTTTCCAAATCAAATCTTTAATTTCGTTCTTTTTTTATTTTTTTCTATCACGCAGGTTTTCTTGGGCACGATTCTGCCCAGGATTTTGAGAAACAAGCATTCGTATAATCCGATCCCTGAGGATTCGACCCTACTTCCCCTTTACTGTTCTTTTTCATTATTTTATAGGGAATAGGATATTTTTGGTGCTCTCAACGACCGCATCACTTGATTATCGATGGTGGTAGCTGTACCAATGTGGCAAGTACCCTTATAGCAGAAAGATTAGGCTTAACAACCACCAAGCATCTGAGGCCCTACAAACTTCAATGGCTCAATGACGGTGGTGAAATCAAGGTAACCAAACAAGTGCTCGTTACTTTTTCAATTGGACAATACGAGGACAAAATAATTTGTGACATAGTTCCCATGCACGCGAGACACTTGTTGCCTGGAAGGTCATGGCAATATGATCAAAGGGTTACCCATGACGGGTATACCAACTGTATACATTTAAGCATCAAGGAAAGAATATCACTTTGGCTCCGTTGACACCAAAGCAAGTTTTCGAGGATCAAATGAGAATGAAATCTTCTGTAAATCAATTGAAAGAAAAGAATGAATTTGAAAAAGAAAGAAAAGAAAATGAAAAAGAAATGAGAAATGAGAAAAAGAACACAAAAATAGCAAAAGAGAGAAAAGAAAATGAGAAAAGAAAAAGAAGAACAAGAAAAAGAAAATGGAAAAAAAGTTTGATTGCAAAAAAAAGTTCGGAAAGCGTTTTTATCAAGACAAACCGTTCTTGTACACCTGTACAAGGAAAATTTTCTTAACGCTAATGAATTTTTCAAGGATTTGCATTCTACTATTTTGAACCTTTTGCAGGATTTCCAAGAAGTTTTCCCGGAAGAGAATTCGAGTGGGTTACCACCCTTTCGCGGGATCGAGCACCAAATCAATTTCGTGCCCGGAGCTGTTATCCCAAATCGTCCTGCCTATAGAACGAATCTTGAAGAAACCAAAGAGTTACAAAGGCAAGTAAATGAATTGATGAAAAATGGCTATATTCGAGAAAGCCTTAGCCCCTGTGCCGTTCTAGTTCTATTGGTGCCAAAAAAAGATGGTACATGGCGAATGTGTGTCGATTGTCGTGCCGTAAATAAAATCACCATCAAATACTGACATTCGATCCCTCAGCTAGACGATATGTTAGATGAACTAAGTGGAGCCAAACTGTTCTCAAAAATCGACTTAAAAACGGATACCACCAGATTCGTATGTGAGAAGGCAACGAGTGGAAAACTGCCTTCAAAACGAAACACGATTTGTATGAGTGGTTGGTCATGCCGTTTGGCTTAACCAACGCTCCTAGCATTTTTATGAGACTAATGAACCATGTATTGATACCTTTCATTAGTAAGTTCTGCATTGTTTATTTTGATGATATTCTCATCTATAGCAAGACTTTGGAAGACCATGTGTTACATCTCAAGTCTGTCCTTGAAACTTTACGTAAGGAAACTCTATTTGCTAATCTTAAGAAATGTACTTTCTGTTCTGATAAAGTTATTTTCCTTGATTTTGTGGTTAGCTCGCAAGGATTGGAAGTTGACCAAGAGAAAATAAAAGCTATTCAATAGTGGCCGAGACCTACAACCATTAGCCAAGTTCGAAGCTTTCATGGGTTGGCAAGTTTTTATCGGTGTTTTGTGCCTAATTTCAACACTTTGGCCACGCCATTAACAAGTTTGATAAAAAATAACTCTGCATTTCATTGGGGTGATGAGCAAAAGAGATCTTTTATTGAGATTAAAAATTGTCTTCCTAACGCACCTTTACTTGCTTTGCCTGATTTTTCAAAAACCTTTGAACTCGAATGTGATGCATCAGGTGTTAGAATAGGTGTTGTTTTAACCAAAGATGGATGACCTATTTCCTATTTTAGTGAGAAGCTTAATGGAGCCTCACTCAACTATCCGGTCTATGATAAGGAGATGTACGCACTAGTTCGGGCTCTTGAGACGTGGCAACACTATTTGTGGCCAAAACAATTTGTGATTCATTCCGATCACAAAGCATTAAAGCATATCAAAGGCCAGCATAAGTTGAATAAGCGACATGCTAAATGGGTCGAGTATCTTGAGTCGTTTCCCTATGTAATTAAGTATAAGAAAGGTAAGGATAATGTGGTAGCCGATGCCCTGTCGAGGAGGTATATATTATTGTCTTCACTTAAATCAAAATTGCTTGGTTTTCCCTTTTTAAAGGATTCGTATGCTACTGATGTTTATTTTTGCGATATCTATTCTACTTGTATGAATTCCGCTTTTGAGAGTTATTACATGTATGACTTGTATTTATTCAAAGAAGGCAAGTTATGTGTTCCACAAGGCTCTGTCCGAGAACTACTTGCCCATGAAGTGCATAGTGGAGGCCTCATAGGACACTTTGGTGTTCACAAAACCTCAGCAACACTTAACGAACATTTCTATTGGCCTAGGATGAAGCGAGACGTGGAGCAAATATGTGAGAGGTGTTTGACGTGAAAAAGGCCAAATCAAAGGCTCAGTCGCATGGTTTGTATACTCCCCTGCCCGTGCCCGACGCACCTTGGACGGATATATCCATGGATTTTGTCCTTGGATTAGCTAAGACGAAAACGGGGAAGGATTCTATTTTTGTTGTAGTTGATCATTTTTCTAAAATGTCCCATTTTATAGCTTGTACAAAGACTGATGATGCTGTTCATATTTCAAATCTCTTCTTTAGGGATATTGTTCGCCTGCACGGAATTCCGCAAACCATCATTTCCTATCGAGATGCAAAATTTCTTAGTCACTTTTGGAGATATTTGTGGAGTCAACTCGGGACCAAACTGCTGTTTTCAACTACCTGCCACCCTCAAACGAATGGACAAACGGAGGCAGTCAACCGAGTCCTATCCACCTTACTACGAGCTGTCATTCAAAAGAATTTAACATCATGGGAAGACTGTTTGCCTCATGTCAAATTCGCCTACAATTGCTTTGTTCATACGTCAACCAAACATACGCCTTTTGAAGTAGTTTACGGTTTAAACCCATTAACGCCCCTAGATCTAATTCCTTTACCTAATGATAAATTAATTCATGTTGATGCTAGAAAGAAGGCTGATTTTGTGAAAAGACTACATCAAAAGGTACGAGCCAATATAGAGACGAAAACCAAGTCATATGCATAACAAGCCAATAAGGGTCGCAAAAGGATAATTTTCGAACCCGGAGATTGGGTTTGGGTGCATATGCGTATGGAACGCTTCCGAACCCAACGACGGTCCAAGTTGCTTCCTCGAGAAGATGGACCCTTTCAAGTTATAGAACGCATAAATGATAATTCATATCGGCTTGATTTACCTATTGATTACAACATAAGTGAAAGTTTTAACGTGGCTAATCTTTCTCCTTTTGATACAGATTTCGACTTGGGGGCTAGTTGCTTTGAAGAAGAGGGGAATGACATGACCATGCCCCAAGGCTCAACAAGCTCTAAGCTTGATCCCATCGAGTTACCCAAAGGACCTATAACTCGAGCTCGGGCTAAGTGCCTTCAAGAACCTATTTCAGCTTTGATTGTTCAACTTTGGAACGATAATAAGCTCCAAGATGAAGGAATAGATCAGGCCAGTTTATTACAAGATCCTTGCACCTTAGTGCAAGCAGATCTCAGCTCAACTTTAGCTCTCCAAGCTTTGCCGAAGCTCAAATCAGCTCACTTTAACTTAATTTAGCTCATTCAAGCCTGATAGAATTTATTTTCTGCTTGTTTTCTTTACCATTTAAATAAATTAAGTGTTTGCTTCAATTATAATTACTTGCTACAGCTCAAACCCGAATTTCCTAGCTTATTTCAGCTCATTAAGTATTTTCATATAATTTTGAGCTAGCCGAAATTATTATGTCAGCTAGATAATATTTAATTTTGTTAATTTGTGATAATTAATTTGTCTTGATGTTATTTCTCTAGGTTTACTCGAATCTATGAAGAATTAATTGTGTTCATTTCCCTTGTAGGTTCTGCCGAATATAGGAGAGCATTTAAGGCTAGGTGCATGCACAATTTTATTCAATGAATGGGAAGATTCATACACGACCAAGTTCAAGGCCAAAGAAGGTTCATGAATGGTTTGTTACATGCATTTCTAGCTGATGATTGGCTTCCCTAAGTACCTATTCGACCAAGGAGTAGTTATCTAATTAATGGCCTAAGTTTAGTTCATGAATGAAGTTAAAAGAAGATGCATGGACAACAAGTTACAATGAATGGGAGAATGCATCTAGTTCTTGTTACATGAATTGTTTGCTGTTCATTTGGCTTCTCTAGGTGACTATTCAACCAAGAAGCATCTATTGGATGTCACATACATGCCATAGCCAAATTTGGATCACCCATTAAACTCCCATGCATTCATCTTCTTCAAGACATTACCTTGGTTCATGAAGCTGGCCTTTGAAGCTCCAATCAGCTGAACATAGTTTATTTATGAACATTTTCTAGAATATCCCAACATATTCATAGCCAATTTACTTAGTTCTTAAGCTTGGACATTTGACCATTCGGCTATCATTTTCAAGGCTATAAATAGTTTGTTCAAATATATTGTAAAGGACTTTTGGCCAAATTATTAATGAAACTTTGTTTCTATGAGGTTTACTCCCTTTCAAATTTCGTACGAGTTTCGAGAGACTTATCTAGTGAGCTAGTGGCATCAACCGAACTCTTTTTCTGAACTTATCACCTAACTTTGGTGTGGCATTCTCCTATCATTCTACGTTCCATCCAACTACCTTAAACAATATAAGATTTAGGGCGATACTCGATATAGTATCGAATCTTTCTTGAAGTTTAAGTTGCTCACCATTCCAACCAACTATCTTTACTTCACTTGTTATCCTAAACTGAGCCTATCCAAATCCTTCCTATCCTTATTTCTTTCTAGCCGAATCTACTATTTAAGACTTAGCCAGTTTTGAAATCTCGTCTTATTAATATTAAACTTATTAAGCCAATTCAAACAATTCGCCAATCTTGTGAACGACACTTCTCAAATACGACCAGGCAATCATACGTGGACTCGACTCAAATGACCAAGCCGGATCACTTCACAAAACTTACCTAAAGATACATATTTGGTCACATTTCCATCCTTCACATTTAGTTCAATACATTTCCAAAACATACCATATTTTAAGCACAATCAAAACAACATAACACATATTATAACTTGACCATATTGAGATTAATTCATCACATACCACATTGGCTATTCAAACATGCATCAACACATTACCACATTAACACATACTAGTAAGGCATCTATAAGTACCAAAATGACACAAACCAACCAATATCAAATGGTACCAAAAGAACTTATACATGCCAATATCATCAACTAAGATTCAATTAGATACCAACACAAGTCCACCTATACATGTCATTATAACCTTGGCCAAAACATCAAAAACTACCGCTATATTCGCTGGATAGTGTGATAGATCTCCGATGAGCTTCCAAACCGATCGAGCTTCCTATTATCTATAAAACATTGGAAAGAAAACTACGTAAACACATAATGTTTAGTTAGTTCATAAAACATGAACATAACTTACCATTTCAATACATAACATTAAGATTAAGCATAATATAATCTAACCGAAAGTTTGGCACAAGCCTAAGCACCATCAACAACACAAGTTAGTGCATTCAAACATAATTTACTTAAATTAATATGGGGTAAACTATTTGTACATGAATATAATTCATTTGATTTCATCACTTTCATAAACATAAGTATACTTCCATTGAAGCTTACCATTTCAATCCTCTTCATAATTACATGATATAGTTTATTTGAACACTTACCGTTTCATTCCTTTCCATGTCCATTGAATCATTTATAATAACATCGGATACTCGGGAAAGCTCACACGAAGTGTGCTAAACATATAATCTAACCTTTCCTTTACATCGTTGCTCACACGAGCTGTGAAATGGGCATGCTCACACGAGCAGTGAGTCGGAATGTAAGCTACACGATGCTTCTTACACGAGCTATGGAGTATCGGCAACAAATGTAGGACCTCAGACATCGGTAGGACATTCAAGACCATCACTCGAAACATGAAAAACCTAATGACATGTCATTTTTTTACTACGAATTTTTAAAGTTCAAACGGGGCTCGATAATCGTCATAGCATTGTTGGATATTCATCATTCAATTATATGACACTTAACATAATAACATATAATAAAAAATAACATTAGAAATGATACTTATGCATATGAACTTACCTCGATGATTTGAGCGTAAAAACAAATTCGATCAATCTGAGGCTTTAGTTTTTCCCCAATCTAAATTTGTACGAGGTCTTTCTTGATCTAAATAGACAAATTCAATCCATTTAATACTTCTATTATTCAATTCCGTCCATATTTCATATTTTTGCAAAATTACCATTTTGCGCTTAACTTTTTAACTTTTTATTTAGTCCTTAAGCTCATATATTGAAATTTAAACATTATCACCCTTTTCTCATGCTAGTAGAATTCTCTAGGGACCTAAATCAATCCATACAAATCATCATTTCATAAATTTACCATGAACTTTTACCATTTTTACAAATAAGTCCCTAAATGTTATTTTCATAAAAAATTACTTTACAAAACTTATTTATATATTAACAAGTATTCATAATCTAAGATCAAACATCAAGAATCATGCAAGAACATTCATGAAAAACCCTAAACCTTTAACAATTTTACAAATTAATCCATGGGCTAGTTAGATTAAACTAAAACGACTTAAAAAACATAAAAATCATTAAAAATGGGACAAAATCACACTTACATGCAAAGAAATAGCTTGACCGAACTTGTCTTCCCCTTTAATGGTCAATTTCAGCTATAGATAAAGAAAATAAGGAAGATGATAACCTTTTCATCTTTTAATTCTTTTACATTTTCAATTAATTGTCAAATTCCTTAACTGACCTTTAAAAACATTCAAAATTTCAAATAAACCTTGCCATGAATATCCATTAACCATAAAAATAGTCTAATTGCTATTTAAGTCCACTCACTTTAAGGTTCCATGGTCATTTGACCCTTTTTACTAAGAGAACACTTTTGCATCTTTTACGAATTAGTCCTTTTCACTTAATTAAGCATGCAAACGTCAAAATTTCTTAACGAAATTTTTATACAACCTTACTAACATTCCATAAATATTAAAATAATAATAAAATAAAATTTTACTTATCAAATTTGTGTTCTCGAAACTACTGTTCTGATTTCATTGAAAACGGGCTGTTACAAGTAGTGTCTTACCAACTTGCAGCAGTCATGCTCCTATAGCCTCAGGAACCTTAAAAATAGATTAGGAATGGATTTGGAAACAGAAACTCCAACCCCAAAACTGTTGCTTTTCGCAAACAAATCACTTCCTTTTCGCAACAAGGCATGAACTTGCAAAATATTTGCCCCTTATGTACCAGTCATCACCATCAACCATTTTTTATGTAATTGCTCAATGAGCAATCATCTTTGGATTTCTTGCCTATTGTTGCTCCAAGACTTAGCTAGTTCAAATGGCTCAAAGCTAATGTTGACTCAAAGGTTTGGTTCTAAAAAGTTCAAATTCCTTAGAAATACGTGAACTGTTTCTTTTTCAGAGAAGAAAATTTTGGCTTGTATGGAACTCATTGGTCTTCACAAGTAAACCCATTCCAAGTGATATTATCTCAAGAGCTTTAGCAAAAGTAAATGAATTCTTTGGCCTTGCTACCGTGATTAAAAAGAAAATCCCTTTACCTACAATTGTAGGAGTAACATGGAGGGCACCACAAGCACAATGGCATTAACTTAATACAAATGACTCCATCATGGGGAATTTGGGAATAAAGTGTTAGATACAAGACTTAGCTAGTTTGAATGGCTCAAAGCTAATGTTGTCTCAAATGTTTGATTCCAAAAAGTTCAAATAACTTAGAATTACGTTAACTGCTTCACTATTTGAGAAGAAAATTTTGGCTGGTATAGAACTCATCAGTCTTCACAAGTAAACCCATTCCATGTGATATTACCTCAAGAGATTTGGCAAAAGCAAGCGAATTCTTTAGCTTTGCTACCGTGGTAAAAAAATCCCTTCAACCACATTTGTAGGAGTAACATGGAGGTCATCACAAGAACAATGGCACAAACTCAACGGATGACTCCATTGGACTTTGGGAATAGTGTTGAATCTCTTATAAGAGATAATAATGATAAATGGGTTATTGGTTCATATCTATTTATCTAGTTGCCTCGAATGGATTACTGGTTCATATCAGTTTATCTCACTTGGCTCGAGTGTAGAAATTGAACTTTGAGCAGGACTTTGCTGTCCATGTTTGAACTACACTCCAAACATGTCTTCAGAAAAAGTAATGGTATTGTAGCCATCAAACATATCTTCAGGGTAAGCAATAGTACTGTGAGTAAATCAAAATTTTCAAATCAATATTATTGAAAGTGACAACCAACAATATGAATAATAAAACCGACATAGATAATATAAAAAAGATTAATACTATGAACTTCCGTGTTAATATAAGGAACAGCCTCGGTCACGCTTCCAACTCAAGCCTGTTATTTTCTGAAACATCCGGTACTATCATGCATCAATTTTTTTTCTTTAATTTACGAATGATCCTTTATCGACCTAAAAGATATTATCTTTAATAACATATAATTAATGATCAAAGTGATTCACAAAAGAAAACATAATAAATTACTTCTTTAAATCGATAAAGATAATAAATTAAATGCAACAAGTGATTCCAAATGATAATAAAATACATCTTGATCAATGTCGACTTAATCTAGAGAAAGGATTAGAATCTCATTCAGTGTAAAATCAGAAAAATATAACATGCAATATAAGGTTTGGCAGTAACAACTGCTAAAAGCCATTAAAATATTAAACAAGCAGTAAAAATGGAGAAAGGGAAGAATAAATAGAAATTGCCGAGCATCTTATGTTAAGTTTAGTTCCCATGCAAAGGTGGCCATGCACGACATACAAAGGTGGTCATGCTCCTGGAATCGCAGCAAGCAGTGGTGCCATGGTGTGCAGCAACTGAAGTTTGAAGCTGCCAATCTATTTGCTGTTTTTAGTTCCATTTTGATTGTTTTGTAATCTAGTTCATGTTGAACTAAGTAGGTAAATGTTTTGATATTGATTGACTGAAAAGTCAGCAATGCAAGTTGTACAAGCTAATCTTGTAAGTTTCAATGCAAATTAGTGGAGTTAGGTAGTTGATTAGGTGATTACTTGTTTGTTTTACTTGTTGACTGATATATGTAATGGCTTAATGCCTTGTTGATTAGTTAATGAAAGATATCAGCTCATTTTTCATTCAATCTTCTTCTCTCTTTTCTGTTTTTTCACTTGCTAGTTTCATCTTTCTGTTTTCTGCTTCCGAGCTTGCTTCTTCACCAAGGCTCGAGGCTTACTACTCAAGCAAGACTAGAAACAGCTTGTTGCTGCCTCTTGCACCAACAATTGGTATCGAGAGCTCTTGTCTTAGTGAACCTGTTGCTTCAAAACAAGGAACTTGATGGCTTCTTCAGGATTTTCACCAGCAGCCCCACCAGTCTTCAATGGAGAAGGCTTTCACATATGGCTGGTCAAGATGAAGACTTACCTACAGGCCTTCGATCTATGGGAAGTTGTCAACACAGATACTGAGCCAGCACCACTAAGGGCTAATCCCACAGTAGCTCAGATGAGGCAACATGCTGATGAGAGGACCAAAAGGCACAAAGCCATGTCCTGCATCCAGAACTGTGTGTCAGATGTCATCTTCACCAGAATCATGGCCTGTGAGACTCCAAAACAGGCCTGGGATAAGCTTAAGGAGGAGTTTCAAGGCACTGAGAGAACAAGGCAACAGCAGCTGTTAAACTTGAGAAGGGATTTCGAGAATTTGAAGATGAAGGAAGAAGAAACAGTGAAGCAGTACTCAGATAGAATTATGGCAGTGGTTAACAGCATAAGGCTCCTAGGTGAGCACTTTGATGAGGCAAGAATTGTGGAGAAAGTCCTCTCCACTTTGCCTGAGAGATATGAGGCAAAGATATCCTCCCTAGAGGACTCAAGAGACCTTGCTAGCATCTCTTTGACTGAGTTAATCAACACCTTCTATGCTCAGGAACAAAGGAGAGCTAGCAGAGCTGAAGATCACCAAGAAGGTGCATTTCAAGCCAAGGCCAGAGAAACCTCGAGCACTAATGCTCAAAGAGGCAAAAAGCCTTGGAAAAACAGGCCTAAGCCTGATGCTGCAAGGAGCAATGACCAGCCCTGCAGATATTGCAAGAAGCCTGGCCATCCAGAAGACAGATGCTGGTTTAGGCCAGATACAGTATGCCAACACTTCAAGAAGAAGGGCCATGTTGAAAGGGTCTGCAAAAACAGAAGTAAGCCAAGGCAGAATCAATTTCAGCAGTCAAAGGTTGAAGCTCGAGTAGCTGAGGACAGTAGTGACCAAGAAGAACAGGTCTTTGCTGTTTCCTGTGTAGCTTCTGAGAAGAAATGCTCCAAAGGCTGGTTGCTGGACAGTGGTTGCACTAACCACATGTCACCAGATGCCTCCTTGTTTAAAACCTTGGACAGAAGTTATAAAACCAAGGTCAAGGTTGGAAATGGTCAGTTTATAAGGGCTGAAGGAAGAGGAGAAGTGCTGATATGTACTCCCACAGGCAACAAGATCATTCCAAATGTGCTGTTGGTACCACAGATTGACAGAAACCTTCTCAGCATAGCTCAACTGCTCGAGAAAGGTTATTATGTTGTGTTCAAGGATAAACAATGCCACATTACTGATCCAAGTGGATCAAGCCTTATGACAGTCACAATGACTGACAAATGCTTTGAGGTTCACTGGGCAAATGACTCAAACTCAGCATACACAGCCTCTGTTGAAGACTCCAAGCTTTGGCATCAAAGGCTTGGACATGCCAACTTCAGATCAATGGCTCGATTGGCCAAAGAGGGCTTGGCAGAGAACTTCATCAGCTCAGTGGAGCATGATGATGTGTGTGAAGTTTGCCAAATGGGGAAACAGGCAAGACTGCCATTTCCTACAAATTCAGCTTGGAGAGCTACTGAAAGACTGCAGCTGGTGCACTCTGATGTATGTGGCCCGATGAGGACTGAATCACTCAGCAAAAACAGGTATTTCATCCTCTTTATTGATGACCTTACAAGGTTTTGCTGGATTTTCTTTTTAAAACACAAGTCTGAGGTAGCTCAAGTGTTTGTGAAGTTTAAAAATGCTGTAGAAACAGAAACAGGTTGCAAGCTGAAATCGATAAGGACTGACAATGGCACTGAGTACACTTCAGCAAGCCATTTGCAATGATGCTGGTATCAAACATCAGCTTACAAATGTCTACACACCTCAGCAGAATGGGGTAGCTGAAAGAAAGAATAGAAGTCTGATGGATATGGCCAGATGTCTTCTGTTTGAAAAGAAACTGCCCAAGACCATGTGGGCTGAGGCAGTAAACACTGCTGTTTACCTTCAGAACAGGCTTCCTACTAAAGCTCTTGCATCCGAGACACCTTTCGAGGCTTGGTTCAGTTTCAAACCTTCCTTGGCACATCTGAAGGTGTTTGGTTGCCTGTGTTATGCACAAATACCAGCAGCAAAGAGAGACAAGCTCTCCAAAAGGGCTCAACCAGGTGTTCTAGTAGGCTACAGCTCAGTCAAGAAGGGCTACAGGGTTCTGGATCCCTTGACAAACAAAGTCCAGGTGAGCAGAGATGTCATCTTTGATGAAAAAGCCTGCTGGAATTGGGAGAAAAATGAGCCAGAAGCAGTTTCAGAAGACCTAGTGCCTAATCAAGCTGAACTTGAGCAGCTAGGATCTGAAATGGATGTTGATGATGTGCCTGTGAGAGGCACAAGGCCCCTAGAAGATATTTATGAAAGGGCACAGGTTGCAATAGCAGAACCTAGCAGTTTTGAAGAGGCTGAGGCAGATGAAGGCTGGAAACTAGCTATGGTCAATGAAATCAACATGATTGAGAAGAACCATACATGGGAGCTAGTTGATAAACCTACTGGAAAGAAGACCATTGGAGTAAAATGGGTCTATCGAGTAAAACAGAATGCAGATGGCAATCTGAACAAGCTAAAAGCCAGGCTTGTTGTCAAAGGATTTAACCAAAGGTATGGTCTAGACTACCTGGAGACATTTGCACCAGTAGCCAGGCTAGACACAGTTAGAATGATAGTTGCCTTGGCTGCTCAACATCAGTGGACCGTTCATCAACTTGATGTTAAGTCTGCATTTCTCAATGGTTTCCTGGAAGAAGAGATCTACATCGAGCAACCTCAAGGATTTGTGATCACTGGCAAAGAACACATGGTGTACAGACTGAAAAAGGCTTTATATGGCCTGAAACAGGCTCCTCGAGCCTGGTATGCTCGAATTGACTCTTACTTGCTCAGTTTGGAATTTGAGAGAAGTCCCAGTGAACCAACACTGTATGTGAAGAAGAACCAAGCTGAAACTCAGCTTATTCTGTCACTCTATGTTGATGATCTATTGGTAACTGGAGGAGATAGAAGAATGCTGGAAGATTTCAAAAGAAAAATGATAGAAATGATAGAAATGTCTGATTTAGGCAGAATGAACTACTTCCTTGGAATGGAAGTGAACCAAATAGAAAAGGGAATCTTTCTTAGTCAGAGTTCTTTTACTATGAAGATCCTGGACAAGTTCTCTATGAAGAACTGCAAGCCAACAAGCACACCAATGGCTGTTGGAGTGAAGCTTTCGAGGCAAGGGAGTGGTGAACCAATTTGCGAGACCATGTACAAGAGTCTCATTGGTAGTCTGTTGTATTTGACTGCCACAAGGCCCGATATCATGTTTGCTGTTAGTGTGCTATCAAGATACATGAATTGCTGCAATGATCAGTACTTTCGAGCAGCTAAAAGAGTGCTAAGATACATCAAAGGCACCATTGGTCATGGTGTATTGTTCAAAAGGGCTGAAAACATGAAGCTAATAGGCTATGTTGATAGTGACTGGGCTGGATCAAGTGATGACATGAGGAGCACATCCGGATATGCATTCAGTCTTGGCTCAGGCATGTTTTGCTGGAGTTCTAAGAAACAAAGTCTGGTGGCACAATCAACAGCAGAAGCTGAATATGTTGCTGCTGCATCTGCTGTGAACCAAGCCATATGGCTTAGAAAAATCTTGGCTGATTTAAACCAAAACCAAAAGGAGGCAACAGAGATTTATTGTGACAACAAATCTGCTGTTGCAATTGCAAAAAATCCCATTTTTCATGGCAGAACCAAGAACTTCAATATTAAGTTGCATGTTATAAGGGAGATGGAACAAGCTCATGAAATCGAGCTGATTCATTGCAATTCAGAAGTGCAAATTGCTGATATCTTCACAAAGGCACTCAATGTGTCTAAATTTGTTAAATTCAAAAGGGAATTAGGTGTTACTAGCATGGAAACTAAGGAGGAGTGTTAAGTTTAGTTCCCATGCAAAGGTGGCCATGCACGACATACAAAGGTGGTCATGCTCCTGGAATCACAGCAAGCAGTGGTGCCATGGTGTGCAGCAACTGAAGTTTGAAGCTGCCAATCTATTTGCTGTTTTTAGTTCCATTTTGATTGTTTTGTAATCTAGTTCATGTTGAACTAAGTAGGTAAATGTTTTGATATTGATTGACTGAAAAGTCAACAATGCAAGTTGTACAAGCTAATCTTGTAAGTTTCAATGCAAATTAGTGGAGTTAGGTAGTTGATTAGGTGATTACTTGTTTGTTTTACTTGTTGACTGATATATGTAATGGCTTAATGCCTTGTTGATTAGTTAATGAAAGATATCAGCTCATTTTTCATTCAATCTTCTTCTCTCTTTTCTGTTTTTTCACTTGCTAGTTTCATCTTTCTGTTTTCTGCTTCCGAGCTTGCTTCTTCACCAAGGCTCGAGGCTTACTACTCAAGCAAGACTAGAAACAGCTTGTTGCTGCCTCTTGCACCAACATCTTATCTAACCCACTAAATGCGGTTATTGTTGCACATAGATGGTATTTTTTCTAAAGCTAGCTGGTAGCAAGTGTACTACGTTTTCTACAAACTCACCCCAATCCTTGAGACGCTCTTTTCTGAACTTGATGACTTGGCTACCTCCAGTTAATGACTGACAAACAAAATTAGTCCCTGCAAAACAATGCATTTATTGACCTTTTAAAGAAAATAAAATATTAAGATTAAATGCAATTGTCTAACAACCATGTAAACCATTATAGCTTCTAGAGAAAGAGGTCGAAGAACTTTACTGCAATTAGACTCCAAGGGTATAGCATAAGGTCGCTAATCAAACAAAAACAAATCAGATAACAATGTGGCCAAGGCATTGCCTTAACTACAACCACATCTACATGACATCTTCCCTTTGTTTCTCAGCTGTTCAAGTAGCAGAATAGATATGCAGGAGATGTGCTGTTTCTTATTTGGCAATGAAGGAAAAGCTTCTTAGTGTATGACTAGCATAAATAATAGCAGCAATTTTCTCTTAGCTGAAGCTATTAGACAGTGAAGGGTACAGATTATGAGGTTAGTGTGTCCAACAAAAATTTAGAATATGAAAGACTCAACTTTGTTGCTATCTACTAAAAACCTGGTGCAAGATGCTATTGTCTTCTTCCTATCAAAGAGGAGTTGCTTGGCAGTATTCAATATTGTAGGATGTATTATGCAAACATATTAAGCAAACTAAGAACTATGTGGCTCTTAATGTCGGAAGAATTTCCCCTGCAATTATTTTTACTTACGATCCTACAATTATCACAAGACACAATCATGTAGGGGCCACTACTTAGAAGAATGCGTTTCGATTCAGGACTGCAACAGATAAATTGCACTACAATAATTAAAGGCGATGTGCTCCTCATGATCTGTCTAGGTATGCTGTATTGACTATCTTGATAGGAGTTTAGATCTTTGTAATGCTCGTGATAAAGAGTTTCTTCAGCAAAGCAGAGTTTTCTAAGCAATCCACAATATCTAAAGAATGATCCTATTCCAACCAGAATAAAAGAAAACAAAGCAGTAGCAAAATATAAATATATAGAAATCGAAGCAACAACAAAATTATCCAGCTAAAAGTCATCAAATAAAATGTGGCTCACCAGTACTTGATCAAGCCATCCCAGCCACAAGTTGCAACTTTACTTTGCTCCAATGGATGCCACTCACACCCAATGCAAACTCCCTCATGGCACTTGAGGGTTCTAAATACTTTGCAGCTCTTCCAGTCCCAAAACCAGCACTTACCCTCTCCATCTCCAGACATAACAAACCGTCCGTCTGGTGAAAAATTGACTTGGCAAGCATAGCCAGCCACAATGTGCCCAGCAAACCTTTTCTTTTTGTTAAGCTGAAACCGCTCCCTGGTGCTGTAAATAAGAATTTGGTTATCCAAACTTTGAGCAGCAAGCCAATTAGTGTTGGGGTGAAGTGAAATGGCTGGCATAGAGTGCATGTGAGGCTCACTAATATACTTTATAACAACAGGAATTCCAAACTCCCATACTCGAAGTGACTTGTCGTCACTTGAGGTAACAAATCTCCTATTGTTATCGACAAATGTAATGGTATTCACTGCCCCTAAATGCTGATCATACTCTTGTGTAGTCTGTCCAGTATTAATATCCCACTGAACAATCTTCTTATCACTCATTCCCGCTAACAGAATATGCTGCTTATCTTCATCAGGGTTAAGCTTAACTACATAAGGAATCTTCCCAATTGAGAAAGTTGATATAACCTGCCCGGTTTCAGTATCCCAATACTTGATGTTCTTGTCATATCCAGCAGTTAAAAATTTAGTGCCATCATTACAAAATGAAATATCTCTCACTGCCTTTGAATGACCCATATATGTCCTCATACACTTGCCTGAATTGAACACATCCCAGATCTTCACTTTAGTATCCATCCCAGCAGAGAGAATCAAATGACCGTACTTAGGGAAGAACCTGATAGCTGAGACACCCTTAGTGTGCCCACTCCAAGTGTGTATCAATTTTTTTGGTATATAACAATGATCATTTGTTGCTTTTGCATCTTTAGGAGGAGCAATCCAAGACCTTCCTTGGTAATCTCTCTCCTCCTTTCCGTGAAAAGTAGTCTTATCCACCAAGTGCTCACCTTTCTCAACTGAATGCCCTTTCTCTTCTTTCTTCTTCGCATACTCCTCTGCATACTTCTTTTGCTCCTCAGTCAACTCGGTTTGCACCCCCACTTTTTTACCTGCCCAAGGACTCTTTTTATTCTTCATCAACCATACGTCACTGGCCGGATTGTCAATCTCTGTTGGATCAACCTCATGCTCACCACCCACAACCTCATTCTCCATTTCAACATCCTTCATTTTTCCAATTTTTCGCTTCTTTTGCTCATGTTGTGGAATGTTATAGACTGAAATGGCATCATTCTTCTGCAAAGCATCCAAATCACCGATATAGTTGTTTCCCGAAGGGTCAGCAGCATAACCATATTTGTGGAAGGTGTTGTATTGCTCATCAAAAACAAAAGAGTCAATTGCGGCATCCTCAACAAATCCCAGCTTGTGGTTGCGCATGCCCTGGGCGATGCCATCCTTGGCATATGGATGAGCTGGGCCATAAATAGGGGCCCAGAGTTGGTCATAGGTGGGATTGAAGGCAACAACATGCTGGCTTGGATCAATGGGCTTCGAATGGGATTGATGCGCTTTTGCTACTGTTAAGGCCAGCATTGTGTCATCAACCTTGGGTGCAGCAGATTTGGAAGGGATGAGTCGTGGAGGTGAAGAGTCTGGAGATGAAGTAGATGGCTGGTGACTTTGGTCTTCACCATCACTTTTATCTGCATATGTTTGGAGAAGATCCATGGAAGGCTTCTTGAAAGCCTAATTCATATAAACATAGATATTACTTGGGGTATTTGTCATTGAATTATATTTAGATTATCAGAAAGGCACAAGTAGAAAATTATACCATACTTTATTTGAAAATTTATTTGGGGATAAGATAAACACCATAGTTTGTCTTAGTTAACAAACCATAGAAGACAATAAAAGGAGAATCACAAGACTTGCTTGAATTTTTACTTATGTTAAGATGGTCTTTTGAAAGCTTTCTACAAAAGAAATAGAGATGCTTATAGATTCTTTATAGAATCCAGTTCATCAAAAACAAGAAGAAAAAGAGAAAACATTACTGTTGATGGTGACACGGAGATGTTAACAACAAGGAATAGAAGAAAAGCTAATAAGAATGACTTGGTTATGATGCAATTTAAGAAGCAAGGGGAAATGCTGGATCTGAAAGAGTGCAAGCATAAGCGTATTGAACATAAAGTGAGCAAGTAATAAAATACCTTCTTCTTTGGTCGTGATAAAAATTAAGAAGAATCAACAACACATTTGAATCATTTTTTCCCTTGATGAGAGTGACAAACAGACAACAGATACACTAAAAATATGAATTACAATCACCACTCCAAAAGCAACCAAGAAAAAGAACATCTTACAAGAAATGATTGATTAGAACCATGAAAAAAGTAGGTACAACTGCCAGGTTTCAGACAAGAGATAACTAAGACTTCAAGAGATATCAGTACTGAACTTTATAGTAAGGAAATTCATAAACAAAAACCAACACGAAAAAATTACAACAAGAGAAAAGAAGGAATTTAAGGAGAAAAAGCTCGGACTAAAAACAAGTAATAATCGGAAATGCCATTACAACTATGCATAAAACTAACTCACAAAATAAGAGCGTAATCTCGACGGAGATTAGGAAACAAAAGATTTATTCTATTTTATTTTATTCAGAATAGACCTCGGTTTTTTAAGAAAATTTAATCTTTTCCGGAAAGGATTTCACTGGGAAATATCCTAGAAAGCATAATAATTGTTTCGCACTTACTCTTTTAAACAAGTCAATGAGATTTTCAGTGGCTACAATACTTTATTCGGAGTGGTAGAAATCCAGAGTTTCGAATGGCGCTGCTGTGTCATACCGCTATTTCGGAGTAGCGGCACCCTCCCCCCGAAAGATCTCAATAACAGTGTGAACAAATTTCACATCAATAGCAGCGGATGGCAGCCGCAAATAGCAGTGTAACTAAAAATAGAGACCATAACGGTCCACTATGTCCACTATTTCCACTAAACAGACAGAGTATGAGACGACACAGCGTAACAAGCAGTATTATCGAAAACAGAAAGTAAAATATTAAAAAACAATGCAAGCAGAGACCAGAAAACTCAAAATCTCATTACTCAAGTAGAAAACTTCAACTTATGTTTAGAGTTCAAAAATTTACCTCAGTTAATTTCCTGACCTGCCAGAAACTTGAAGGCAATAGAGGGCTTGGGTCAGGGACTGGAGAAGGAGGAGAAGAAGGATAAAATATGAGGAAGAGAATGACGAGGCCGGGACGAAGTGGTGGCGGCAGGTTTGTTTGGAGGCGGAGATGTGTGAACACAGAATATATAAACTATCAAAACTTAAAATGAAGGGGGAGAAATTGATGCTTACTTGGGTATTTTGAAACAGGCGTGGTTTTCCAAAATTTCGGAAAAGAAAGGAGAAGAAGCACTAGTATGTGAGAGAAATCGATTAGGAGGTTGGAAACGAGCCATCCAAAGGTAAAAAATTAATTATAGTCGCTTCTAAATCAATAAATAAAAAGATAATAAATTTTAACATAAGTAAGTTCAATAAATAAAAAGATAATAAATTTTAACATAAGTAAATTTATATACTCTTACATTGAGAATAATATATATCAATTAAATTAAAATTAAATTGACTCTATAAAAATTAGGTCGTGTACTCTAAAGATAAAAAACCATTAATAAATTTTTGACTTAACAATATTATCTTATAATTATAAAATTTTAAGTTTGATTTTAAGTAATTTTATTTTTTTAATTATAAAAAATAAGAAATTAGTTATTAGTTTTTTTTTCTATTTTGGTTATATTTTTTAATTTAGCCAATATCTTTAATTTAAATTCATTTTTTATTTCTTAATTATTTTTATATTTTTCTTTTCCTTATTCTTTATTTCTTTATTTCTTTTTCATTCTCTTTCCTCTCTTTTTTCTAATTTTCTTCCTTAAACCCATTTATTTCTCTTGTTGTAGAGAGTCTCCATACTTGATTTAACAATTGTTCTGTGGTCTCAAGCTTATTTGCTTGTGGAAGTGCAGATAATACCACAAGCTGTTTGTTCTCAATACGGTTTGACAATCGGTGTAACAGTAGCTCTTATTGTTTAAGTTCTTGTTTGGATATATTTTCTTATTTCCTACCCGATAAGAAAAGTGATAAGTGTTGCTATAACCCCTCACCATTAATGTCATTTTAATGATGAGAATGGCAATCAAGCTTTGAGATTCCTACAAATAGTTATCTTGCCTGATCTTAAGTGATTTTCAGCTATTGGACTTTCTTCTAGTGTCATGGGTCATGGATTAAAGCACATGACTATTGGGCACATAACATCCCATAAAGAGCAACTGATTAAATAAGGTTATTATGACTCGCTTGAACTAGTCCGACTTGTGGAACATATGGAGAAACCCATTTACTTTAAGCTTTAGTGACCTAGTGAACCACTCTAGTAAAACTAGAGTTACTAGGGTAATTATTGTAAATCTTAAAGGATAAAGATGCATAGAGTTTAAATCCCTTAGGACTCTCATATTGTAGATAGCCTTTAATTTGGATCGTCGATGTAACTCAATCTGTACCTTTGAATTTGGGGGAGCTCAACTATAAATAGAGGACTTCCCCCTCATTTGTAATCACTTAGTTGTAAACCTTCAAAGTAATAGAACACTTTTGAGAGCATTTACTCAAACATTTAGTGTGCGCTATTTTTCTATGGCTTATTTGTTCTCTCATTGCTCCTTTGTTTTGAGTTTGCTTCTGCTTTGCTTTGGTGCCTTAGAGAATTTCTATAATAATTCTCCTTTGTTGAGAGTAGGTTGACTTAGGCAGGATTTAAACCCAAGAAATCGCCTAAGGCCGCGTGGTTTGTTAGACTAAAGTTTTAAACCTATAACACTAGGTCATGGACATGTTGCACTTTTCTAAAGAGCTGAGTTGAAAAAATTGGAACTGGGCTTATTTTTGTCCTTTTCTATCATCGTTAGAACATGTCAAAAGTTTCAACTTGGCACTATTTCAGTAACGGATATAGTGATTTTGGTTAGAAATTTAAAAAAAAAAGCTGGATAAAGGAATCTTATGAAATCAAGTTGATAATTAAGATGAGAAAATTTTGAAAAAAATTTAGAAGTGGACATGTGACAAAAGGACCAAATTGAAACTTTTAAAAAGTTTAGGGACTAAATTATAATTTTCCCATTTTTACCAAAAAAGGGAAAAACTATAATTCTCACCACTCAAGGACTTATGTTAAAGATTTATTATGAATTATGATCTTAAATTGGTCTAATTATCGATTTATGAAAAGAAATCGCTAAAAAGGATCAAAAGGAAAAAATGGTAAATTTGTCGTAAAAGGGTAATTTGGTCTATTATCGAGACTTTTATGATGAAAATAGTACTCAAAAATGATATTTGACATCTAAAATTATTTTGGACCATGGGGACCCCGTATTAAGGAAATGAGCTTCAAATGAAAATACAAACTAAAATCTCATGTCACTCGGCATCGGCTCTCGTATTTCTTTTCCCTCTCAAGGGCTCGACATCGTCTTTAGCTACGAATAATAATTCAAAAATTACACAATATCAATTTCCACTCAATTCAGATTCAAATACAAAGTCAAGCATTTTTTTTCAATTTATTCAATTTAGTCCTTAAAACTGGGATAAGCATCACTTTCGATATAGAGCTTCAGATTAAAATCCAATTTTACATTTACTCATTAAGGACCTTCTATTTTCTTTTACTACCATAATTTCATAACAAGTTTGCATTTTATTTAATTTGGTCCCTAATGTAATAAAGCTAACAATAAAGCTTATTAAGCTTTACAATTTAGTCCTTTTCGTAATCTAAGTTTAATTGATATCAATTTTACACTTATTCATCCAATTCTCAACAATGAAAACTTATCAAATTTTCAAAAATTGAATAATTTGATACATGAGCTAGCTAAATCAAGCTCCCATGATTCAAATTTCGTAAAAATCAAAGAAAAACAGTTAGGGGCTTACTTATAAATAGATGGCTGAATGTTTGAATACCTAAAGCTTTCTCCTTTTATTTTTTTATTTTTCTTCTATGTTGTGAAGAAGAAGATTATAACATTTTATCTTTATTTCCACTTTGTTTGCTATTTATACTTTAATTAACATAGTGTAATATTAATTAATTAATCTTAATCATAATCATAATTTAACTTAATTAATCTATATTTTAACTAGTCTAATGACATCCACTACCATCATCCACTGGCCATTATCCCAAATTGGTTTATTAACCATTTTAGTCTTTTAGATAATTGCTATTTAAGTCCCCTTTTCCAAATTAAAAATCTATAACAACTAGACTTTTACAATTTCATCCTTAGGCCTTAATTAACCACTTTTTTTTACTAAATTACTTAACTGAATTTCAATATATTCTAATATTAACTTTGTAAATATTCTTTTTAATATTTACGAACTCAGTTTATGGAAATGAGATTCTGAAACCGTATTTTTTGACATCACTGGAAATCGGGTTGTTACTATAAATTCATAAACCGATTCAGGATCTATTTTACTTGGGTCATGTCTGATGTATCGTCAATCTAGTTAACTACATCTATGTCTCTATCTTTTGGGAGTCATCCTCTCCGTTGCTCAAGACAAAACATCTTCCCAATTGGACTTGATAGACAACATATTAATCTTTCAATCGATTTGCTCATTTTTTTATTAGACTAAGGACATATTTTGGTTCATATACTAATACAAATTGTATTTTAGTAATACGATCCAACTATGTAGTACCGTTCAGTATTAATTAAATGTTAGATAACCAGTGAGCCAATATTCGCTTTCTGACCTACCACAAATTGTAGTGGCAATTTAAGTACTTTTCAGCACTTAATGAGATTTTTTTAAAGTTGCTTCATGTTTAATTATTGCATTTTCAATTTTATTATTTTAGATTCAAATTATTGTAAAATAAGTGTTTTTAAGCAATATTTCAAGTTAGTTGACCTATTGAGCTAATATCGATTTTAAGGTAGTTTTAACGATTTGATTGAGTGTGTAAGACACTTATTTTCAAGCCCAAAAGCAACAAGAATGACAACTGAGTCACGACACGCACTAGTCTATGTCGCAACATAGGTTTGACGGAGGGCAAAAATAAATTAAAGGTGTTTTCATCCGTACAATTGATATTTAATGAGATTAAGACTTGTATTTGACCTAAAATGGGCTGCTAAATTTGCCTATAAATAGGAGGCTTATGCTCAACTAGAGGGAGCTTTTGCCAAAGCCATTTTAGGTTTTTAGTTTAGTAGTTTAGTATTATAACTTAATTTTATTTTATTTACAAAATAGTTCTATTTCTTGTTATTCGACTTGGATTCGATTTGAGTCCAACTCTTCATTATTTAGTGTTTTCATTATTTTCTTTTATGTTTCTCTTGCAAACGATGACATATCGAAAACTATTAAAGGATTCGTAGATCCAAGCACATCCAGTTTATCAAATGGATCGATTTCCATCCTTCTCTCATTTTAATTAATTCGTGTGTCTTGCATGATTAATTTAATTCTAATGAAGATGGTAATTGAATCGATGAGTGGCTAATTCCTTTAAGGAGACTAATGAGCGGATGTAGGAGTGATTAACGGAAGAATGAGGGTTTCTTATACAGGTTAGTTGGTATAAATTTATGTCTTCTTAAACCTTAAAATTGACGACCTAGGATGTAATCTAGGTTAAACGAGGTTGAGAGATAAGTTTGCCAAATAAATCATGAGTTTATCCAGGTCAAGAAAGTGAGGTTGAGAGATAAGTGAGTAATAGTCAATTAATTAATTAGTAGAGGCCGAAAGGTAATACTGGTTAGGTAAAAACTAATTCACTAATAAAACCGGAATTCTTAAGTTAATTAAAACCACTGAAGCCAGTTAATCTTCTGTCTGTTAAATGAGATTTTTGTCGTTGATTTATTTGCGAGTTAATCTTCTATCTATTAAATGAGATTTTTGTCGTTGATTTATTTTCTTCTAGTATTTTATTTATTTTAGTTCCCAATATTAATTTCAATATTTCAATTTATTTTAATATGATTTTTGGTGATTACTGTTTAGACCTATTATCGTAGAAGTAATTTTAGATTTAATCCATCCTCCCTTGCGTACAATCCTCGAAGTACTTCCAGTACCCTATTGTACATTTACTATATTACAATTTGACTTGTATACTTGCAGACACTATTACTATATTTCTATTTTTTTTGCAATATTTCCAGTCAAATGTTCACACATTTGGCGGCGATAAGTTGTTAGCATAGTTGCCGGGGAGGTTGCGATATTAAATTTAAATGTATTTGTCATAATTAGTAGGGTAAATAGGAAAATTAAAAATTATGGATACGATTTCTTTATTTTATTTTATTTTATTTTTTCTATTTTTATTTTTTAAATTAGGTTTACTAATTTTATTATTTTCTATCTCTGAATTTAGTTAATGACCCAAAGTGGAAGCACACCAATCGAGCCATACCCTGATCTGAAGCAATTTCTAAGGTGGGATCATCAATTAATGCAAAACAACCTACTCTTGGTAGTTGACTTACCTCGGGAAAATCCTCTATTTGAAAATCCACCTAAACCACAAGCACAAATTCGTGAAGAGCTATTGATGGCTCAATAAAGAATGTTGCGTGATTATGCCTTACCGACACTAGATATCGTGTGAGGCAGCATTGAACGACCAATAATCAATGCCAATAATTTTGAGATCAAAATGACGATGATCCAAAAGACCTTGTAGTTTCGAGGGAATATGATGGAGGATCCAAACCAGCACCTAAAATGGTTCCTCCAATTGTGTGACACTTTCTAGTACAATGGGGTAATCGATGATCTCGTTCATCTTTAGTTATTCCCATTTTCTTTATGTGATAATACGACTGATTGGTTAGATTCATTAGAGTCAGGTTTTATAACCACATGGGATGATTTAGTGGAAAAAATTTTTACACAACTTTTTCCCATAAGTAGAACAATCCAACTTAGGTGTGAGATCCCAAGCTTTAAGCAAGATGAAGGAGGGAATCTGTATGGGACATGGAAGCATTTTAAATTGATATTAAGGAAGTGTGCACATCATGGATTACCAAAATGGTTCCAGGTACAAATATTTTACAATTGTTTAGATGGAAATTTGAGATCCAGGTTAGATAATGCATTTGGAGGATCTCTTATGAACAACACATATGAGTGAGCATGTTAATTAATTGATGACATTGCTACGAATTCGTATATGTGGCCTAATGAGAGGTTCACCTTAACTCAAAACCACCAACGGTGAAAGCCATTCGCGAAGAAGAGATGAACCAAAACATATTGGAGAGGCTGAACAAGTTGGATACTACTGTTAAACCATTTGTGACAAAACCTGACCGAATTTTATGGGCCACATTTTGAGAGCCAGTCGGGTGAGGTGAATTACATAGGCAATAGGGGTGGAAATCCTTATTCCAACATGTATAATTTAGGTTGGAATGATCATCTAAACCTAAGGTGGGGAGGTAATCAAGGAGGAGGAAACCCAATGCTACAAAGATCTTAAGACAGATCTATGGGGAACGACCATATTGTATGTGGTCAATGACTAGATCAAATAGAAGGAGAAATATAGTCAATGAATATAGACATCTGATAGGTAAAGTCTGAGTGTACCTTAACCCATAACCTATTGACTGATTTTAAGGATAACATCCAAAATCAAATGAGCCAGATGATAGAGATGATGATCAACCTTCAAAGACAAATTGGTACCGGAATCCCGAGCAACACAGAGAATAATCCTCAGAAGGATGGGAAAGAGCATGTGAATGTGATTGCCTTATGATAAGGTAAAACCCTTGATAATGTTAATGCTCCTATTCAAATAGAAGAGGATTTACAAAAATCTATCGAGGAACCTGATCCGCCACAAATCGTAGTGGCAAATTAAGTACTTTTTGGCACTTAACAAGCTTATTTTCTAGTCATTTTAATATATTTTATTGCATTTTCACATTTCATAGTTTAGATTTGAAATATGCATTTTTATGCATTATTTTGAGTTAGTTGACCTATTGGGCCAATACCGACCTTAAGATGCTTTTAATGATTTATTTGAGTGTGCAGGATATCATATGAAGGCCCAAAAGCATCAAGAATGACAGTTAGATCATAACACAAGCTTTCAGAGTCGTAACAAAATCAAGCAAATGCGGAATTTCATATTCAAAGTTGTGTGTCATGACACGCATAAGGCTGTGTCGCAACATAGGTGCAATGATGGTAAGAAATTAAGCGAGGGTGTTTCCATCCGCACAACTCATATTTTTTGTAATTAAGGTTTGTATTTGACCTAATTTGTCACACTTAAAATCCTTTTAACCGAGAAAATTGGAATAATTAGGGATTAAATTGAAAGAGACTGTAAGTTGGCGGTCTCTATTGAAAAACTAGGAAAAGTTAGAAACGAAATAGAGCATGGTTGAAAATGGTTTTCTTGCACAGCAAAAAATTAAAATTTTGAAAATTGATCCGATTTGTGATATTTGTACCAATAAGCCTTAGACCGAAACTGTACCTGTGTTTTTGGATAAATGGATCCTTGATGTTTTTCGATTTTCAACAAATGATCTTCTCCGCTATTCTCGTACCACAAAGTACTTCGAGTGTGGGCTGTTAAAGTATGCCCAATCATGAGATGGTTGTAAATACATACTCATTTTACCTTGTTTGTTAATATAAGACAATGTCATTGTTATTTCAGTTTGTTTTTCTTTGTGTATAAATAAACTAATTAATAATAAAGTCTTAAGAATAATATGATTATTCTTGAAAGGTTCTTAGTCAAGTATTATTATGGGCTTGGACAACGATAATGCATTGAGACTAATGTGCAGTTGATTGATGACAAAGTGTTGTCATTAACATAGAGATGTCAAAATCAATACATGAGTATGTGTTAGAGAATAACATATTAGAATGACCCGCTATGAGTATGTTTATTGGATTATTATGTAATAGTCACAATACTACTCATAGTGATAACTGTGTATATGATCCTCAAACTTGAGATTACCATTGTTCCAACATCATGAGTTGTATATTTTAATACAATCAAACGTCCACCGTAACAAGTTGTACTATAAAGATTGATGTTAAGTATACCATAATCTGTGTAGTGGGATATGCTTGAAAAAGATAGGATTTATCCTTCCTACATAATAGGAGTAATATGAGATATCACACTCATTTATTTATTGTAGTTTACTCAAAATATCATGAAATATGATATTGGACTATACAAGTGTGACTATACCATGACTTGTGTCTAATTTAGATATAAAGCATAAAATGATATAATATATGAAAAAGTTTATCATAATAAGGTTATGTCGAACCTGTAACACCCTTTACCCGTATTCAATGATGGAATAGGGTACGAGGCATTATCGGACTTACAACACAAGCATTCACACAATTTTGAGTCATAAATTTGCATTCAAATTAAAACCATTTGCAATTAATCATAAAGTCCCTAATACGAGCCTACGCGGCCCAAAACATGCATTAGAAGTGGTCCGAGACTAAATTGAGAACTTTAGAAATTTTCACGAAACTTAGAAAATTTTTCCACTAAATAGAGGTCACATGCCCGTGTGGGCAGGCCGTGTGGCTACACACGCCTGTGTCCTGACCCTGTGTAACTCAATGACTTGTAACCCATGAACAAATTGAGGTCACACGGCCAAGTCACACGTCCATGTGCTAGGCCGTGTGGAAAATAAATTTTCATAAAATAGGTGCAAACTTCACATTTCCAGGATACACGTCCGTGCTTGAGGCCGTGTCATCCACACGACTGAGACACACGCCCGTGTCTCTGCCCGTGTGCTCAATTCTAAGCATTCTATTTCTCAAAATTAAGGTGTAAGGGACACACAGCTAGAAAACACGCCCAATGGCAGACCGTGTGTCACACATGGCCTAGACACACACCCATGTGTCTACCTGTAAGGACAAAATAAGGGCTATTCACCAAGCCATTTGCCAGCCTCATTTGCACAAATCCTTTCACAACTTTGATGTCATATAACATAGCACATTTGGGCAATCAAACATCCACAACCAAGACTAATACATAACAATACAATACCATCCACTATCAAACTCACAATGTTTATCATGTCCCAAATTAATCATGCTAATTTCACATATACAAAGTATCATTAAACTACTTTCATGACACCTATTTGTGCATAAGATTATCATCTCACCAATAAGGCACATTTCCAAACATTTCACATTCATACTATAAATCACACTTCATCATACACCAAGCATACCATGACTATAACACCAAAGACATTGGCACTTATACATATATAAATGGGCTTACAACCATTTTAGCCAAAATAAGCCAATTACATGGCTAAATACCAAATCAACTTAAACAAATATAAGCTAATACATTTGGCCAAATCAAATGACACATATAACAAAATGATCAAGTCCCTATACATGCCATATTTTCAAATTACTAAGATCATCAATACCCAAAATAATAGTTTTGATAGTGTGAGGTGAATCTCCGACGATCTCCTATCTGAGCTAGCTTGGCGACACTATAAAAACATGGAAAACAAATGGAGTTAGCTATATAGCTTAGTAAGCTCGTATGCAAGAAATAAGCCACCTTATCATGTATATAACATTCAAATAATATAACATAATTAAATGTACATTTACCATGGTCTCATAATCATAACTCACTCCATCACAAACTTACCCTATATTCATCATTTCAAGCATTTAATAGATATGAGCTTCAAATACATACCTGTACCCTCTCGAAAGGAATTTACACATAATCTCACTTTGACATACCTGTGAACCACTCGGAATAACAATGTCGTATACTCGGGAAATTTTCACACTAAGTGCCACATATGTAGCCAATGCTACCTCAAATCTCATATCACATAGTTGCTCGCTCTTGAGCTATCAACGTGCCTGCTCACACAAGCTGTCAGTCAAGACGTAGCTACCCGGTGCTGCTCTCACAAGCTGTCAAGTATCTACTACATATGCCGGTATACTCAGCCACTGGTAGGACGTACAAGACTAGCACTTAGATCACATAATCACATAACACATAACGACCCTAGTGACATGTCACTTGTATCTTACCCTATTCCTAAGGTTCAAACGAGATTTCTTGCTTATCGATTCGTCTTCGAACTTGTTCATAAGATTAAGCTCATCCACATTTATCAAACATACAATTCATGTAATAATAAATCAATAAAATACAATCATATTAAAGCTTATTTTTAACATACAAACTTACCTCGATACAAAATGGCTAATAGTTCGATTTAGTCCACAACTTTATTCTTTCCCCGATCTAGGTCAGAACCTCGTCTTTCTTGATCTATAATATCAAATTTAAATCTTTAAATTATCACATTATTCAATTTAATCCAAAAAACACCTTATGGAAAAATTACATTTTTGCCCCTAACTTTTCAACTTTTTACATTTTAGTCTCTAGGCTTGTAAAATGATTTTTATTCATTTCTTCATTACCCAAGCCTACCAAATATTATTAGTACTCATATCAGCCCATATTTTTCATTTATTCACATTTTTACACACATTTTACAACTTTTACAAATAGGTCCCTATTTTACATTTTCATCAAAAAGCACTTGGTAAATGTTGTTTATCTAACACCAAACATACATTTTCTACCATTAGACATCAAAATACACAAATATTCAACATGGGTAAAATTTTAGACTTTGATTTTCTTTCAAATTAGTCCTTAGAATAGCTAAATCAAGTTACAACATTCATAAAAACGTAAAAATCATTAAAAACGGGACAAAGACGGACTTACAATCGAGCTTGAGAGCTTGAAAAACCATAGCTATGGTTTTCTTAGAGACATTTGGCCATGGGGGATGAAATTCGAAGGATGAACATCTTTTATTTGTTTTATTTTTTCTTTATTTACCAAATGACCAACATGCCCTTAATGCCAAACTTTGAAATTTCACCTATCCGTGTCCATTTTTGTCCAACTTAAAGTATAATGGTCTAATTACCATCTAAGGACCTGAAATTTAAAATTTCATTTCATCTAGACACCTCTAGCATCTAGAACACACATTTTGCACTTATTGCAATTTAGTCCTATTAGTCAAATTGGACACTCTATCGATAAAATTTCTTAACGAAATTTTCACAAAATCATTCAATCATACTATAAACCTTAAAGAAATAATAAAATTAACATTTCTACTTCGAATTTGTGGTCTCAAAACCACTATTCTTATTTGACCCTAAAATGGGATGTTATAGAATCACGACTTCTTGTAACTTGGGTAGCAATGATGCATTGCTAGATGCCACTCATTGGTTGTAACATTAGAAATGTTCTAGTATTACTACTAATGTTACAAGAACCAATAGGGTCACACTTTATGGTTAAAGAGAATATACTTCACGCAAAAATGTTGGGCGTATACCCTCCTACATACGTCTTTGGTAGATAGTATTCCTGGCAGACAATATCGCTTAGTGGGTAGTGTCATCTGGTGAACTGTATCGCTTGGAGAACAGTATTGCCTGGGGGACAGTATCACTTGGTGGATACAATTCGCATCTTCTTTCTAGATTTAATATTTATAGAAGTTAGTATTCTTTTGGAAAGAATATAATTTCAATATCTTCCATGATTTTCTATAAAAGGTAAAAAGGGAATTATTCCATTTTTAATATATAATATTAATAAAAGGAATACAATCATGGATGATGTGAGAGTGAATAAGTAAGAAAATTCATAAGGTCCAACAGCCAATTTTTTGAATTCTCTTTGAAAAAGTTCAAAGAGTTTTGCTATTCATGCTTGACTGGATGGACTATGTAAAAGTCGAGATAGTTTTATTGCTGCTATGATTGATATCACCTAAAGGAATCTAACCTACATCATTTTTCACTGTTCTACAGTATTTGAAAAGGTATATTAATAACCTTATTTCAACCTAACTCATTCCTTGTACATGGATTCGTGGTTGATGATCACCAGAATAATTTCCCCTTTGCCACGAGGCATACTGATGATCCAACATAGGATGGAACCAACTGAATCAAAACACAAAATTTTTTAAAAAAAGTTTTCCTTTTAGGGTGAAACGAAAATTCTCTCTTAGAAACTAGTAAAGTTGTTATTATGATAAATATATTTATAAGTTGAGAATAATTTCTCTCTATTTTTCGACAGAATAACAATGTCTCGAAGTTGTCTTAATAGCTCTACGTGTGCCATCTATTTATAAGAAGAGAAGGTAGAACCCTTGTAGAGTTATAGAGGTTTATTTTTTAAATAAAAAACATCCTACATAGAGTAAGAGAGGGATGAACGACTCACCCTTATATTTCTACTAGGGTTTCCATCCTCTTTGTAACAACCCAATTTCGGTAAAGTCGGAATAGTGGTTTTGGAACCACAAATCTGAGTTAAAAATAAAAATTATTTTATTTTATTTTATGGTTTGCATCATGATAGGATGGTCACATGAAAATTTTGATACGAAAATTTTGTCGATTGTGTGGTTCAATAGGTAAAGGACTAAATTGCATAAAATGCAAAACTTGGATTCCAGTAGCTATAGGTACCAAATAGATATAGAATTCAAACTTAAGGTCCTTCTATGGTAATTAGACCATTGAAGGATAGTTAGTAGATATTTTAATGACTCATCCATGGAAAAATTAGAAAAGGCAAGGGACTAAATTGGGAACCACTAAAATTAAAAGATGATAATTAAATAAAAAGAAATATTCATCTAATTTCATATCATCTTCCCCAAAATTTCCATGGAAACCCTAGGAGAGAGGAAGCCAACTTACTAAGCTTGAAAATGTATGAAATCAAGTCCCGTTTTTAATGATTTTTATATTTTTGAAACTGAAATAGTCTAATATCTTTATTTAGGGGATTAATTGGAAAAGTTATCAAGGTATGAAATTCGGGTCATGGATGAATATGCTAAAAGTTAGAAATTTATGGTAGAAAATGGAAGTTTGTTCATAGATAAACAATTTTTACAAAGCAATTTTTGATGAAAACTTGATTTAGGAACTAAAATGAAAATTGGTAAAAACTCATGGAAAATTCTAAAATTTGAGAAAAATGTTTGCTGTAAATGTTGTTAATAAATTTCGGCTATGCTTGGAAAGAGGGTAAAATTTCATGAATTTCTTTTCCGAGCTTAGGGACAAAATCAAAATTTTTGAAAATGATAGGGGCAAAATGGTAATTTTACCTAGGATGCAACAGGATACAAATGCAAATGAAATGTGATAGATTAATAGTCAAATTTATCCATATAGATCTAGAAAGACCAACTACGAAACTAGATCGAGGAAAGCAAAAGGTTTTGGATTAGTTGAAATTCAAAAACGAACCATTTTCTAGGTAAGTTCGTGTAACTTAACTATGTATGTTAAATGCTTGAATTTAATTGTATGATTGTGTTGATGTGAATGAGATAACATACATTATGAAATAATCATAAGTTGTGAAATGTGGACAAATTGTTATGTTTCGATTGAACGTTGAAATTCGATGGATTAAGGTGATATGCTTGAATGAGAATAATACTCCACATGTTGTAAAAAGGATTCAGCCCAGACGGGTAATCCTGATATAAGCCGCTCAAGCCTATGCTATAGATTGGATTTAGCCTGGACGGGCAATCCAAATTAAGCTTTTTAGAGCATATGTCTTAAAAAGGATTTAGCCAGGACTGGTAATCCTATAACATAATATGTGGCTCAAAAGTGTGCTTGTAAGTTTGTGCCCAAAGGGGTACTTTTGAGTATACTAACTGGATGTCCATCAGCATTTCAATAGTTCAACAGAAAAAGAATCTTGAAATAAGGAAAGGTGAAAAATTTATGGAACTTGTAATGTGATGAGCTCATCTATGTTTACTTGATATTCATATGAGATTATGTGACTAACTTGTTTGAATAAGTGTATGTGTTTAAGTAACTTACCCAAAATTGATGGAATATATATTTATGTATGCTTGTGTTAATAAATAAGACCAGTAAGTTTATTTTCTATTATACGAACTTACTAAGCATAAAATGCTTACTCCGTTTATTTTTCCTGTCTTATAGTGCTCAAAGCTCACGAAGGTTGAAGTCAGTTGGAGCAGTCATCACACTATCCACTATCTCATTTTGGTATAAATAGGAATCTCATTTTGGTGTAATGGCATGTATAAGCTTAATTGGCCAATTATGGCTTGATGATGATGTTTGTATTCTAGCCTTTGGAATAGCTAGTAATGGTTGTTTCATATACTTGTAATGTCATGCTATGCTAGCATTATATATATTCAGTGGTTGTTTTTAGTAAGTCTAACATATGGATTAAACCAAGGTAAAATTATGAACATGAATGCATGTAGTGGTATGCCTTGTAAATGATGAAATTTGCTTGAGATGGATGCTTGAAGTGGTTGGATTGTATTTGGTATGTCTTAGTGCAGGAAAATGGTAAATTTTGGTGACAAATGAGGCTAGGAAATGGCTTGTTTTTGTCCACATGGGCAGACACACGGGCGTGTGTGACACATGGCCTATCCCATGGGCATGTAATCTGGCCGTGTGTCCCCTGCATCTTAAAAATGAGAAATAAAATGCTCAGAATTAGGCACATGGGCATCTGTCTCAGCTGTGGTTGACATGGCTTTGAACACGGGTGTGTTACACGGTCGTATGAAAACTACACCTAAATTTTGAAAATAAAAATTTACCACATGGCCTAGCACACAGGCGTGTGACTTGGCCGTGTGACTTCAATTTCTTCATGCTTGAAAAGTTAGAGAGTTACACGGGTTAGGGACACGGGAGTGGGTAGTACATGGCTTGACCACACGGGAGTGTCCCTAAACCACATGGCCACGTGAGCCCTGCACCTAGGAAAAAAAAATTTGGAATTTAGCGAAAAATTCCCTGAGTTCCCAATTTAATCCCAATTTGATTCCAACACTTGTTTTGGGCCTCGAGGGTCCATATATGGGTCGATATGTATGGTCTCGAAAAATGAATAGTAATTTACATAAATTAATTGAAAAATACTCTGAATGTTCCGTTAACACTCTGAAACCCTATTCCGACGACAGATACAGGTTAGGGGTGTTACACCCTTCATGTTATAAGAGGGGTTGGACCTCTCTTACATCGAGTCCAATTATGAGTACTTCCTAGGCCTTTTTGACCTAGTACTCTGTAATATGATCCAACTTGATTTAGTTTTTTTATTTTTCCAAAATAAACTTTAATATTTACATATTAAATAATTTTCTTATCCTAAATATACCCTAGGTAAAATTTTGATGATTTTACCCCAATAAAATTTCAAGAAAATTCATTCAATATGTCACAACTCAACATGTTCACTATGACCGAATGGTTTATTTTCATTTCCGGGCTTCAAAACAGTCCAGAAACATAAACTTATTCTTCCATCATTTTTTAAGTAATCCTATATAGGATTGCAAGTTTCCATTTTCATTTTCATTTCCATTTCCATTTTTGGAAACCTATATTCATTTCCAAATGATTCCATTTCTCCATTTTGGAGAAAACCATAATCATTCCTGAATGTCTCCCATTTCTCTTTTCCTATTCATATCATTCATTTCTATTTAAACACACAATTCATTTCTGGTTTCAACGAGCTAGTAGAGAGACCGATTAGACATATGTAGTTGAGGCTCAAATGATTTATAATTAAGTTTCAGATTTTTAATTATAAAATCATTTAGTCATGAAGTCATTCCACTATAGTATCATGACTGCGTAACACCCCACACCCGACCTGGTTGCCAGACCCGAGTGATAGGATGTTGTAGCAAACATTGAAACTTACATACATGCACACATAGCTTCAATCAATAACAATAGCTACCACATTTAATATTTAAAGCAGTGTTCATGTCTACTTTACGTTATATGATATTAGAAACAAATTAAATCATAATTAGGGTCCATTTATTAGAAATCCACATATATCATTCAAGCAAGCCCAAATTTTAAAACTTAACCAATTACAGAGGTGTTAACGACTTAACACTTATTAATCATCCTTAGAACTATTTAAATACATGCTTAGGGACCATTTAGTCAATCTAGAAAGAAAATCATGTAGGTATTGATACGCAATCACATGTATCGATATTTATCAAGACATATATGATACCATTAAGAGAATCAATACCATTCTACCATTCTGTTTTTCCTTAAAATTTAAAACCAAACATTTTATTGAGACCCAAACAAAGGTATCTTTATTGTTACCTCAAGTAATGATATTCGATAAAGAATACCGATACCAAATTAAGCTATTGTGTTCATGCACTTTCGTTCCAACATTGAGGTATTTATACTTACACCCTGACTATCGATACCTCTGCACAAATAAAAAAAGCATCGCAAAACAAGGTATATTTCGTGCTCAACATACTCCCTTTCCAACATGCAATATCCACTACAAGATTAAACATCAAATTTTCCCAAAACATGGTCTAACATAACATCAATACCTTATTGGTCCAAATCCATAATAAAACAATTAAGAGTAATAACAATAACGATAGTAATAATAACCAACCAAAATTTCTAAACCCACATTGCCTTTATTCAAAGAGTTCAAAAATAATTATAAAACCACCTACTCAAAATTTTATTGCCTTTCTAGGATCACTTTCTTGGCTGCACTGCTCACACCGAAATTGCTACTAATTTACAAAGATTTAGTAAGGTGTGTGAGCTTAAACAAGCTCAGTGAATGATCGAAATTACTACAAGTACATACAATATCATACGTTAAACAAAAGCAACCAAAGCACATTTATTTCGAGTAATTCATCAAGTCCATGTTTCATTGACCTAAATAAGTTAACTTACACTTTAACATGCATTTACGTACAACATAATTTATATAAAATCATTTACAATAATTTGGCAACTTGAGGTTATGAAACATAAGAGTGGGTTCTATCACCATACATTGGATACACAGATCTCTAACATACCAATGACTCAAAGAGTCTAACATATCCCATAAGTTTAGCATCAAGCTAACACTCTCAAACAAACCAACATATCCCGATGAATGGTGCTCAGCTCACATTCCCTTATTTCTCCAAACTATCCTGGGCCTCAATGCCTCAAATCACAATACAAGGGTGAGTACTCACAATCCTATGGCATGCCAACTATATTCAACAGTTTCAAGAGACCACAAGGCCAAAATATGCACAATTACAAATATCTAATTATTGTTTTAATGCACATAATCTTTGTTCATAAACATCAATTCACACCACAATTTGTAAACAATGCTTACTTATCGGATTCACACTTAGTTGCACTTTAAGTGCCACAACTATGCTCATTAAGTTGTCACATATCTGTTCACACATTAATGCATTAAAATTAGATTATTACATACCACATACCAATATTCAGTTACTTTACCTGTCACATCAGCATAACATTCCACAATTCAACATACATTATGCATATTTTCATAACAAGACAAAAAGTATAAAAAAGGCTTACACTCAGAACTTAGGTAGGGATTTAGGCTATTCCTAAGCTCTCAGTTAACACTATGAACCGCACATACTAGTAGCGACTCCGGAAACTAACCAATCACGCTTTCACTTACAAGCCAAAAGCTCAAACAAGCTTTTCCTTGACTTTGGACTTGCTCGTAATGGCTTTTGAATGTTTTAACACACATAAAAAAACATTCAAAATCATAAAAAACAACCTTGAGCACAACCAAACACCAAGAAAAACGTAATTCAAGCTTCTCCTTTCTCATTACTGAAAACTAACTAGTTTTGTCGAAATTGAAGTTCTGACATCTTAACCTCGTTTCTAAACCTCTATTTAAATTTCAATCATCCTAAATATAATTTAATTTCATATCTAAAACATTAATTTCACTAAAATCCATGGTCCTAAATGTTCCAGAAAATTAAAGCTTTCAAGAACACGAAAAAGGGGAAAATGTTTGATTCTTAGAAATTCCATTTTTAAATCCAAGCTTTCTTGAAAAAATCAAATCTAAATATAAGCGTTTAAATCTCAATTTGAAATAAAAACACTATTCATTTAGTAATATTACCTTGATTTGATGAACATGATGATCTACAACTTTAATTTGGGATTTGAACTCAAGAAGAACAATGACGAATTTGGGGAAGAAAACACGTTTTTCGTTTAAAATTTGGGGTTGTTTTGGTATTTGGAAGGCTAATAAATACAAAAGAATGAATTGATTTTGAAAAAACTCCTAATTTTAGATTTTGGAAAACTTTTGAATGCTTTGGTGTTTTTTAGAAGGAGGGATAGGCGGTGGTATACTCTATGTAGAAGACTAATTTTAAAATTTTGGCAATTTGCCCTTTAGGTCACTCTTAATTCTTCCCTTTTTCAAAAAGGTCCTAAATCAATTAAATTTTTTTTCAAATTAGACCTCAAAATTAAATTTTTTTGAGCTAAATAATATCTTAAAAATCTAATTATGACACTCACATACTTAAATTACTCATTTACGACCCTATTTTCTAATATCTAACTCAACCATCAGTTAAAAAAACCCGATTCTACTAACCCAAAACTACTAGGCTGGGTTTTGGGATGTGATAAACTGAGCTCTCCCCAATGACATACCATTACAAAAGCAACTTCTCAGTGCTTGTCCAATGACATTATCATTAGTTTGTTATCCTCATAGGATATCCTTGATCTCTTTGGTATAATATTCATTCTCTCAATATGATCCTATTTAATCTCATGTTAACCATTACATCTTCCTCCATGAAAAGTCAGTCACTATAAAATAGTGATCAAGTCATCCATCACAAAGGCGGATGACCCGTTGCCACGTTTACTTTTCATCAACCATGTAATGCCAATGAGTGGATATTATTTACCCATGTTCTAGGCTATAAATTCCACTATTGTGAATGCTGCTACATGCTATAGAAGTCATACACCCAACGTACAAGCTTTTGGTTCCTTATCTATTTGAACTTACACTTTTACTTGCATCAAAGTGTATGAGTCATACATACATAGTTCACCATCCACTCAGGATTTAGGTATGTCACATTATGAATGTCATAAGTGAATAAATGCATAAATGGATTCAGGATCTATTCTGCTTGGGTCATGTTTAATGGAATTTTAGTCCAGTTAGTCACATCTATGTCTTTATATTATGGGAGTCATCCACTCTAATGCCCAAAATAAGGCATCTCCCCAATTGGATTTGATAGAAGACATATTAGTCTTTCAATCGGTTTGCTCATTTCTTATTAGAATAGAGGCATGTTTTGATTCATCTACTAATACAAACTGTCTTTCTGTACTACGATCTGACCATGTAATATCGCTTAGTATCAGTTTAAACAATAGACAACCAATGAGCAACATTTGCTTCCATTTCGCTTTTCGTGCAAAAACCATTTGAGGACAATAATACAAAGTATATTAATTTAATTCATGAATAATTTTATTAAGAAATTTGTTCAAAAAATTACAAGTGTACTTAGAAAAAAATACTACACTTAGGGCACCAAATCCAATAGTCTAGTTTGATTGGATTAAAATCAGCTGGTCACTTAGTGGAAGACAAAATGATTAAAAGTAAACAGTTGATATGCAGTTGGAGACAATGCATGAAGGGTTATAAATAGCTAAGAAATGAATCCTAAGATGAATTTGTTGTAAAAATGGGTTTGGAAAACACAACAGAAAATAAATTTAGGAAAAAATTAGAGTTTTAAATTTTTTTCCAAAAAATGATCTTTGTTGTGATATCAAAAGTAATAAACTGTAACAGCCCGTTTTAGACCCTAATTGGAATAGTGGTTTCGGGACCACGAATTCGAGTTAGAAAAATATTTTAAAAATTATTTTCTGTGTTTATTTTTGTGTGGATTTATATCTGTGAAATTTTCGTGATTTAATTTTGTCGTTTAGGTATCTAATTAAATAAAAGGACTTAATCGCGTAAATTGAAAACTTGATAGTTTAAAGTATAAGGGCCAAATAGTTAGTGGCTTTCTAAGTTGGGGCATTTATGTTGTAAATATCCCATAAATTCATTGGTGGGATGGTTTAAGACTTATATTATATGGTTTTTATATTAAATCATTAAGGGTATATAAGTAAATTAAACATTAAACTTAATATATGTTATAATATAACATAAAACATAAAAAAAATAATGTCATTTTGATGTTCATCTTGTTCTTGCCGAATAGAAAAAAAAGAAAAATAAAATAAAAAGGTTTACCAAAATATCTAATAATTTCCTTGTGTCTTAAACTCAATCAATTCAACATTTTAACATGCCAAAATTTCCAAGGCTTTAGCAAAACTTTCAAGGATTTATCAATATTTTTAAGGATTCATCAAAATATTTAAATATTTCTTTAGTGCCCCAAACTCGATCAACTCAACATTTTAACATAACAAAAATTTCAAGGCTTTTCCAAAATTTCTAAGTTTATACCAATATTTCTGAGAGCTCACCAAAATTTCTTAAGATTTCCTTAGTGTCTCAAACTTGATCAACTCAACATTTTGGCATACCGATATTTCTAAGAAGAATTTATCAAAATTTCTAAGGTTAAACCAAAATATCTAAGGATTTGCTAAAATTTCTAAAGATTTCTTTTATGCCCCAAACTCAATCAACTCAACATTTTGGCAGGCATACCAAAATTTTTAAGGATTAACCATATTTTTAAGAAATTACCAAAATTTCTAAGACTTTATAAATATTTCTAAGGTTATACGAATATAAATAATGATTTACCAAATTTCCTAAGGATTTAACAATACGTATAAAGGTTTACAAATATATCCAAAGATTTACATAGTGTCCTAGACTCAATAAACTCAACATTTTGGTCTGCCAAAAAATCTAAGGATTTATGGAACTTTCTAAGGTTATATTGTTGGTGATAAGCCCAGTTTAAGCAATGAACAAGTAAAATAATAAAGAAATTAAAAAGATCGAACACAAATATTTTGTATGAAAAAATCCCTTCGAAGAGGATAAAAAATCATGGGCAAAGATAATTCACTAAAATGAAAAAAACGAAGAGTAGAAAAGATAAGGATAAAACTAAACCCCAAAACTTGAAATAAGAACCCTCAAAACATAAACACAAAATTCTCTAAAAGCTTGTAAAAGCTAATACCAAAATGTGTAATGGGTTATTTTTCTAAGGTGAAAAAAAGACCTATTAATAGGCTAAATTTCTAGGTCAAATAATGTTAAAATAACCTACACTAATCAGAGTTTAAGTGGTAAACTAAAAACAGAGTTTAACTGGAAGAAGAAAAGCTGAAAATATGAGGAATAACTCAATAAATCTCCACATTGACTCGTATTTTCACAACGCCTTCTTTGTCAAAGCCCACCACGGCCTTTTCTCGAACTATGCAGTGTATTAACTGAGTCGAAGTTGTGTTTAGAAGCTAGAAGTCTTCTAGTCTTCGACTTGTGCACTACCAAATTAAAACTGACTTGAGTTTGATTTCAACGAACATAATGCCCGATCTTTACAAAACCTGCATCCAAAAGAGAACCTCTCTTATACAAAACGATCATACCTTTTTCCCTCCTATGACCAAGTTGTCTCCACTTCAAACGACTCAACTTTGACTTCTTAACAGATGAGGGACGCCTTGTTTCACCGATCACTATTGATCCTTCTAGAACATAAAGACTGCCAATCTTTTTACCTGTCATCAAAATGATAGCCCCGTGAGGTACGTTAATGTTGTTTGACTTGATGTTAATTCTACAAGCCTTTGAGTCCAAAATTCCAAAGGAGATGAGATTCTTCTTTAAGCCAAGCACATGCTTGACATCTAACAATGTCTTAATTTTCTCGTCGTGCATCCTGATCTGAATAGTACCAATACCGGTTACTTTACTAGGTGAACCATTCTTTATATGCACAACTCCAACTGAACTGTATGTGGAGAATCAGTCCCTGTTGGGACACATGTAGAAAGATCACCCCGAATCTAGGATCCACTCAAATGTAAGCTCGGAGTTTTCACTTGTTGACACCAACAAGAAATCATCACCCTTGTCATTGGCTAAATTAGCACCAGCTAAATCTTCCTCGTTGCTCTCAGTAGCCATTTTATTTCGTAATTTGTAACAATCTGCCTTGATGTAACCTAACTTCTTACAATAACAGCATCTATTGTCTCGAATCTTTGATGCCACCAAAATGAGGCTTTCCTATCTAACTTGCTATTCGAACCAAACTCATTGTTGAATTTGTCTTTGCTTAACAAATGACCCTTCACATCCTTGAATGAGAGATTATCTCTGCCATAAATCAGGATTTTATTGAAAGACTTGTATGAAAGAGGTAAATTGCACAATAATAACATATTCAGATCTTCATCATTAATTTGAACCTCAACATTCTTTAAATCATTCAAAAGAGTAATAAATTGACTGATGTGATCTCTAAGGTGCTCACCTTCATCTATGCGGAACGTGTACAATTGTTGTTTCAGCACTAATCAGTTAGCAAGAGACGTTGTCGCGAAAATGTTTCCAACCTTTTCCATAAGGTGAATGTCATTTTCTCCATCAAAACCTCCTACAACACAACATTTTTTAGATGTAAATGAATTGTGGATAGAGCCTTTTTATCTAACTTATCTCATTCTGATTTATCCATGTCGTAGACTTCTTCTCTGTAAGGACCTTCTCAAAATCGCCCTGAATCAAAATTGTCATCATTTAAACTTGCAACAAATTAAAATTTGTGATGTCATCGAACTTATCAATATCAAACCTTGTTGTTGCCATCTCTAAATGGGTTAATTGTAGAAATCAAACTAGCTCTGATACTAGTTTATTGAGGATAAACCTCGTTTAAGCAACGAAGTAAAATAACGAAGAAATTAAAAAAATCAAACACAAATATTTTATGTGAAAAAACCCCTCCGGAGAGATTAAAAAACCACAGGCAAATATAATTTCACTAAATGAAAAAAAAATGAAGAGTACAAAAGATAGAGACAAAACTAAACCTCGAAACTCGAAATAGGAACCCTCAAAATGTAAATACAAAATTTTTTGAAGGCTTGTAAAAGCTAATACCTAAATGTGTAATGGGTTATTTTCTAGGGTGACAAAAAGGACCTATTTATAGGCTAAATTTCTAGGTCAAATAATATCATAATAACCTACACCAATCAGAGTTTAAGTGGAAAACTATTATTAAAATAACCTACACTAATCAAAGTTTAAGTGGTAAACTAAAAACAGAGTTTAACTGAGAGAAGAAAAGTCAAAAAATACGAGGCATAACTCCACATATACCAAAATATCCTTAGAAATTTTGGTAAATCCTTAGATATTTTGTTATAACCTTATAATATTTTCTAAGGCCTTATAAATTTTGATAATGCCTTACAAGTTTTGGTAAATCCTTTGAAATTTTGGTATGCCAAAATGTTGAGTTGATCGGGTCTAGAATACAAACGAAATCTTTAGAGATACTAGTAAATCTTTAGAAATTTTGGTAAGCTTTAGAAATTTTTGTTTAACCTTAGAAATTTTGATAAATTATTAGCAACTTTGGTAACTACTTAGTAATTTCTCTAAATCCTTAAATTTTTTATATGTAGCAAATTTTGAATATTTACAAAAATTAGTTTCTAATCTTAAATAATATTTAAAAACAAATTAAATGTCTTTTATTTATTGTATATTAGTTTCCATGTCATATTATTTAAAAACCAAATTGGATTACCAATTTGGATAAAAAGGAAACCTAGATACCAATTTAAAAATTGAAACAAAATTCAAATACTAAAAAATATACTTTCTCTTTCAATTTTTTCTTTTCTCGTTACCATTTATCGAGCTCATTGGAAGTTTTTTTGGAACGTTCCATTATTTTCCTTTGATTTTATTTGGGATTTTTACCCATAAAATATAGAATAATAAAATAAACACTAAAATATGATAAGGGCCCTAATATTTACCAATCTATGCAAATTCAATAGTGTAAAATAAGTGTCGCCTGACCAATCGACAGCACCTCTCTCCCCTACCACCGATGGTTGAAGCAATCATCACATTTGAAAGGTATTTTTTTTATTTGGGTGTCGCCTGAGCAATCGGGGGCACCAGTATTTCAGACCCAGAAATACACCTGAAAATACACCAGAAATACCCAGAAATAAAATGAAAAAATATTAGTTTTTATTGGTGTCACCTATGTGTCAGGAGACACCCAAATATTTTATAATAATTTTTAAAAAAATAAAAAAGAAATAATTAAACACCCATTGGAACTCGAACCCATGACCGATGGATCCGGTTCCTATACCCGATAAAATTTTAGTCTTTTTTTTCAACTTTAATAAAAAATTAATATTATTTTTATTATTATAGAAAGGTTTGGTTTGGTCCCCAACTCTATAGATCTAAAGAAAAAAAATGGAAGCTACTACTCAATGCCTCTTGCGAAAATCAAAAGAAAGGTATGTTTTAATTTATGTTTTTAGTATAATTAGTTATATTAGTAGTAGTTTAGTTTTAAGGAATTTATTTTTGTTAAAAGGTTAGTACTAATTATTTTGCATATTTGATTTTTTTATATTACAAACATTTGGATGGTCCCTCCTCCCTCTCCACAGCCGAAGGTCTCCCAAAAAAAATAGGTATATCTTTTTTTCTAATAGTATAATTATTAATAGTTTAGAATTGTGTTAAAAGTTTAATTTTTTTTTCCTATAATAATATGTTAACTTTGAAAAAAATTAGAATTGTGTTAATTTAGATGTTTGTAATAGTATATTTAAAAAAATTAGAATTGTGTATGTCAATTTTGTAGTGTATGTATGTTTATTTTATTTTGTAATGTATTTCTTTTAAAGATAGGTTTGGTAGTGCATGTTTATTTTAGTAGAATTATTAGAATTGTTAGAATTTTGTATTAAGATAGATTTGTATTGAAAGTAATATTAAGATTGGTTTGACTAGTGTATTTTTTAATAATAATTTGTATCTTTTAATAAATAAAAGTGAACATTATCTGTTCGTTTGAGTAATTAGATTTTTGTTCATTACGAAAATGGTCTTCGAAAAAAGTAGTTGTCATTATTTCTATATTGTTTATTTGTTAAGTCAATGATTAAAATTTTAATTATTTGTGCAGATATCGATATGGGTTCTTTAATTATTGCAAAAGGTCACACTATAAGGACGACCCATTTGTCGATAAGAGAATGTTCTAATGTTGCACGTATTTTTGGGCATAGTTGCACATAATTTTTTTTTTAAATTTTGAGATATTAACCAGTTTTGTAATTTAATATGACTAGGGTGCATACCGCGTATTGAGGCTGTGTGGCCATGGTCCGAGCTATTGATTAGACACACAGATTATGCTCTACCTAGATGCTGCAGGATTTGGATCAGTGGCATTAATATGTGTGTTTGAGTTGGGGGGCGACTTAATATCGGCACTAATTGAGCGGTGGTGCCCAGAGACGCACACATTTCATTTCCTATGTAGGGAATGCACCATCACACTAAAGGATGCAGCAATGCAATTAGGGCTCACCGTGGATAGTGATGCGGTAACCAATTCAAGCCACATAGCATATCCACGGCACTCTTCTATGACTTGCTTGGATGCTCTCCTGGTGATAGTACCGATAAATTTACGGGTTTAAAATTTTCATGGCTAAAGGAAAATTTTGAAACATTATCGGATTATGCAATTGAGAGGGAGAAGTTATAAGCTGCTCGGTCATATATACTACAGCTTATAGGGGGTACTTATGCTGGATTCCAATAATAATAAAGTCCACTTGATGTACCTACCCTTACTGGCTAATTTGCAAGATGTTCGTTCCTACAGTTGGGATTCAGCAGTACTAGTGATGCTATATCATGAGCTTTGTCGGGGGCACAAGACACATAACACAAGATATTGGTGGCTGCCTGGTACTGCTACAATCTTGGGCACTATACAGGATGCCATTTATACCATCAATAGATCACCAAGTACATGTGTTCCCACTTGTGAATAGGTAAAAAAAATATTAAACTTAGATCAAGATTTTTTTTATAAAAATATGTTCTAACGAGTTTGGTTTATATTTTTAGATGGTATACTTGTCTAAATATCAAGAAGTCAGAAACACTCATTGTATACAGACAAATGATCGTGGCATACGTCAGGGATGAGGTAATTTATTTTCATAAAATTAAATTTTATTAATGTTGTAATTAGTATTTTAATCATGTGTTTAATTGTGCAATTCGTGTGGATGTCGTATAGCGCGCCAGACGTTGCTTTCATCATTTCTCTGTTGGTTAGTGCCCATGCACTCATGTGGTGTGTTAACGCACCCGATATCAATTTTCAAATGGTGGAGTGGTATGTCGGGGATCAAGTGCTTATTCAATCCAGGTGTTGTTAACATATTTTGGATGTTCTTATCCAATTAGGTAAAGACGTCCACAAAATTGACAAGAAGGGGAAACATGAAAAGAATTGAGTATTAGAGCATCAACCATAAATTGTGTTGTGGAATATCTGGTTGGAGAGAAGGCCACATATTTAGCCTATTGTCACCTCAGTACTATACCCTTTCAGAGCAAACCTTTGTGACTCATGATATTTCGAGTTTGCTCAATACACCCCGAGGATCACCTATGGGTAATGGGAATGTCGGTTCAAGTAAGATGGACATTGACTGTCGGGAGCACTCACAAAGCGAAAGAAGGCCACCACAATAGTACACCCCACGGACAACTCCATCAAACCATAAATTTTGAAGGTTTTAATTCAAAAAATTCGAATTATTGTAATGTTCAGTTTACTTAAAATTTGTAATTTTACTTCATGTTAATGAAATGTTTGATATATTTTTAAATATACGTTCCTATCAAGTTCATGCAAATATGTTACGAGTTAATGCAAATATATGGGACCATATCGCATTCATGCAAATATACGTGATAATCAACTTCATACAAATATATGTAAATAACAAAAGTTAATACAAGAATGGAAAGTCAATACAAAATGGCATACATAATTCTGAACCTGTGATACATAAATTCACATTCCAATCGACCGAGACGACTGTCTCGGGTGGTAATTTTGATGTGGGCAATTGCTTCTATTATGACTTATTGATCTACACATACCAAAATGTTTAGTGTTGACCCTCTCCCTCATGTCCATGTCATTTCTTATTCGAGTAACATGCGGGTGACCTCTGGGCTTCCTGTAATATCCCGAATTAGAGCCTAATCGGAATAGTGGTTTCGTGACCACAAATCTGAGATAGAAATAATTATTTTATAATTATTTTGATGTTTATGATATGATTGCATGATTGTGTGAAATTTTCGTGATGAAATCCTATGCCTAAAGTGCTTAAATTGAAATTAGGGACTAAATCGAATAATTTGCAAAACTTGCATTCTAGGAGTTTTTAGTATGAAATTGTTTTGGAATATTAATGAGGAGGTCTTAAATAGAAATTTGACCAATTTCTAAGTCTATGGACAAAAATTGGACATGGATGGAATTTTTGGAAAGTTTAGTAGTAAGGGCATTTTGGTCATTTAGTTATTAAAATGAATTAAAAACAAAATTAAAAGCCAATTTTTGTCCATCTTCTTCATTAGGCCAAATTTCAAGGGTTCTCCATAGTTAGGGTTTGTTTCAAGCTTCCAAGCTCCATAGTAAGTGATTCCAAGCCCCGTTTTTAATGTTCTTTACGTTTTTGGAATCCCTATAGCTCGATTAAGCTTATGCTAGCAATAATTCAACCTAGGGTTCATATTTGGAAAAATACCCATAGGTGAAATTTATGTATTTTGGTGTTTTATGATAGAATATGAGGTTTTAAATTATGTTAGACAACTTGTACTACTCGGTTTTAAGCGAAAACGAGTAAAAGGGCTTAATTAGTAAAAATACCTAATAGTAATAAGTACATGTTAGAGTGTGAATTTAATGTTGCCATAGAAGGGAAAAATGATCAGCATGTCATAAAACATAAGAATGAGGGATGAAGTTTAATTCCCGAGCCTAGGGGCAAAAGTGTAATTATGCAAAAGTTTAGGGGCAAAAATATAATTTTGCCAAAGTTCGTATTAAATGCTATTTTGATGAATGTATGTATTAAATAAGATTAATTTGGCATTATAGATCAAGAGAAACGAGATTCAAGTCACGATCGAGGGAAAAACAAAGTTTACGAAGAATAGGCTCGATTGCTAATAATTTTGTACCGAGGTAAGTTCATGTGTAAGTGTAGTAACATAATTGTCATTTTAAGCAATTTAATGTTGTTTATATGATATGATGCTGCTTATTATCATGAAATATTATGCTTTGTGGTTATTGTTGAATAATATGTAATTATGTGAATTACTTGATGAGTATGAACTATCACCGAAGTATCGATTTCGATATTCCGTGGAAGACGGCAAAGATGTGTGATCGAGGAAAACACCCGTTTGAACCTTGGGAATAAATTAGAATACAAGTGACATGTCACTAGGATGGTTGAGTTCTGAACTTGTTGAGTTGAGTCCGAGTTCATGAGATGTAACTAGGCATCCGAGCTTGTTGAGTTGAGTCCGAGTTCACTTATGGGCGGGTTACATGGTAGCTTGGCTACATAAGTTCTGCAGGCTATTGAGTTTGTCTAGCTGCGGGTATGGCTCTTATGTTCATGAGATTCGCGTATTCGAATTATATTCCGATGTGTTCAACGGGTGAATCTTACGTGAATAAGAAGAAGGCCTAAAACGAAGGTGACATGTTGGTAAGTGTGGTAAATGAGAAAATTTGACAGGTACGTGCTTAAACCCTTGGGTTGAAAACTTGGTATGATGAAATCGTAGAAAGATATTAAATGTAAATGAAACATGAATGTCTTGGTGTTGTTTATGCAAATGATGTTTTATGTGAGATTGTGTGATTATGTTACTTGCTATTTGCATGTGAACTTACTAAGCATTTGTGCTTACTCCCTCCTTTTCTTTCATTGTAGTTTTGACAAGCCGGCTTGAGAATCGGGATAGGTCGAAGACTCGTTCACACTATCCGAAGGCTTAAATTGGTAAAATGGCTTGTGTATTTTGAATGTGGCATGTATGGCAAAACACTCACTTTGTGTAATTGATCTTATGATATGGCTATGGTTTGGTAAGGAAAGGGTTTGTAAATGATTAGCCATTGGAATGGCCAATCTAAGTCATATTTGATATTATGTATGTTTAAAATGCTATTTAGTCCATGAAAATCCTTAGTAAAGTGAAATTTGCCATAAAACAGAATCTGACAGCAGCAGTGATGTAAATTTCAAAAATCACTAAAAATAGTAGAAATGGAATTAAATGATGAGTAAGTTATGAAATTGAAGCTTAATTAGTCTATTTTCATATCGATTGAACAAAATAGGTATATAAATTATATTTTATGATATATTTGAATTTTTGTGAAACAGGGCCAGAGTGATTTCTAGATCCCCTATTATGACTTTAAAAATTCATTATAAATTGTAAAAAAATAATTGTAAGTTATGATTTATATGTACAGATTTCTTATTGAGTCTAGTTTTAATATAAATAAGCTTCATAGTCATTGAAATTCTGTACAGAGAGATATATAATTCGTAATATACAGAGGTCAGAGTAGTCGAACCCTGAAATAGGGGAGACTTTAACAAATAAACTGTACTAATTGGCTTGACCAAAAATTCTAGAAAACATTTAGTAAATATATATATTGGTCTAGTTTTAGAGAAAATTTATGGAATTGGATTTCGAGTTTCGGAACTCGAGATATAAATTTTTAAGCGACTGTGACGCAGATTGCTAGCTTGACTAGAAATTTTAAAAATAAATTGTTTGAGCTGTTTAAGTAATGAATTAAGTCTGTTAACACCTCGTGTTTGACTCCGGTGATGGTCTCGGGTACGGGGCGTTACACTTCCTATGGAGACTATTGTCTTGGACCAACTCAAAAGTCAGCGGAGGAACTTTCCACGTTGACACATCTTGCATTGTTGGGAACTCGTTTCCCCAAATACATAACATGCGTTCCAATGTGTACAACTCATCGATATATTGTTCGACATTGATGGATACATCAGTGTATGCTATAATGACATATGCACTCAGGTAATGAATGTTTAGAATTTCCCACAGTCGCATCACATGTTTAGGAAATCAACTTCGTACGACTTAGGTGGGATATCTGGTCGACAATTGATGGTCTCTGTCACCCAAAATGTTTCAAAATGTCAAGAATATAATTGAAGTTCATGGTCCTCGCTCTTTAGCTGTTAACCTCCATTCTTTCCTAATCACCTTGAAAAACATGAAAGCTACATTAATCTGCTTTACTTGTCTAAGCCCCGTTCTAGGCATCAATGTGGCCATATTATAGAAAGTAGCTAAGAATACAAATGCAATTAGGAGATATCATGTACACCTCAATACCGTGTTAACAGCCTCTTCTAGGTTGATGGTCATATGACTATATTGCAAACCGTCATAGAAACTTTGAGCCCATTACCTAGGCTCTATACTCTCAAACCAATCCTGTAATATAGTATACGTTTGACCTTGCATATTAGCTTGGAGGTCAACCAGTCTCCGTCTAAACCGATGTGGATCCAGCTCATACCCTAGACTGTTACAACATGTTGCATGCCATTTCATAGACTCTAAACATATGAAAAAAAATTAAACAGATAATTACACATCTTCACAACTTGTCTGCGCCAATCTGCATTTTTGAATTCCTTGTGGAAGTTCACCGTAATATGCCTAATGCAATAGACGGATCTTCACGGAACACCTGAAGGCCTAATAGTGTCAATTAGCCCATTTGATCTATCAAAAATTATGCAAGCATTGTCTTGAGCGACAACATACCTCTGCAAGCTCTATAGGAAAAAATCCCACTACTCCATGTTCTCTCCTACAACAATGGCAAACACTATCGATAGCAAGTTCTGGTTCTCGCCTTGTGCAACTGTAATAATAAGGATTTACGTATATTTTTCGTAAAGTCAAGTCTCATCTGCCTGTACAACCAGTTTACAGTAGGGAAAGGCCCAAATGCATGGGTCAAATGTCCAAAACATCCAGTTAAAGTTGTCCTAGTCATAATAAGGTAGCATCTGCAACTCAACGACAATCCCTAGAATGTACTCTCGCATTGTGGCTATCCACCCTTGGAGTTCAATGTACGATGCATCCCAATCTCCATACAACTGATCCCTGGCCATTTGTTTAGCCAACCATGCCTTCTGGTATGAAACTTGGTACTAGAACCGTTCTTTCATTTTGACAATTAGCACTAATACAAGAACAGTGGGCATGTCTTTAACCATTGCCAATATGCAATTGCAAATGGTTTTTGAATCAAACTTGCAGTGGTCCTGTGTCATACGTGCAAAAATGCATATATGAGGCCTAACATATTTTCGTATCTCCCATTGTTGAGACCTTTGGATAATTGCAACTCATACCTCCCACTTACACCCTTCTATCAACTTCCAGCACCCACCAACATAGATTGTCAGTTTAGAGTCAACCATCTTGTAGTCAACAGACACCTTGTAACACCCCTCACCCGTATTCAATGCCAAAATAGGGTTACGAAGCATTACTGAACTTATAAAACATTTAAACATTCAATTCACATGTAATTTCACATTTCATGCAAACATTATTCAAATTCAAGCACAATGTCCCTGTAACGAGCCTACAAGGCCCAAAACATGCTTTGGAAATGGTTCAGGACTAAACTGATAACTTAGGAAACTTTCACGAAACTTTGAAAATTTTTCTCAAATTAGGGGACACACGCTCGTGTGGCTTGCTCGTGTGTCTCATACGGATAACAGACACGCCTGTGTCACAAGCCGTGTGGACATTCGAAATGGGATCACATGCCTGTGTCCCAGCCTGTGCATGACCCCGTGTAACTCTCTGACTTCGGTCACACAGCCAACACACACGCCCATTGTAACACCCCTAACCCATATCCGTTGCCGAATTAAGGTTACAAGGTATTACCGATCAATACACATCATATAATATACATAACTCATACATTTATGCATTCATACTCAAATACCATTCAACACAATCATATTGTACCTTATTAGGGCCTCCATGCTTTAAAAGTGGTTCGGGACTAAATCGATATCATACAAAAATTTTGGAAACTTAGTAAAATTTCCAACATACAGGGGTCATACGCCCATGTAAACAACCTGTGTGCCTCACACGGCTATAGACACGCTCGTGTCTCAGGCCGTGTGAAAACAGAGCATACATACTGACTTAGGTCACATGGTCATCCACACACCCATGTGTCCAGCACGTGTGCCTTTTGAAGTGGCCACACAAGCCCGTGTGCCAGGCCGTGCACTAGGCCGTGTCAAAACTGTAAGGTATACTAACTTATGCAGCACGGCCAAGTCACACGCCCGTGTGCTAGGCTGTGTGCCAATTAGGGGGTATACTGATTTGTACCACACGGCCAGTCACACGCCCATGTGTGAGACCGTGTGGAGCAAACTTGTAAAGCCCCGTACTCGAGACCGTCACCGGAGTCGAACACGAGGTGTTAATAGACTTAATTCATTACTTAAACAGCTCAAACAATTTATTTATAAAATTTTCAGTCAAGCTAACAATCTGCGTCATAGTAGCTTAAAAATTCATATCTCGAGTTACGAAACTCGAAATCAAATTCCATAAATTTTCCCTAAAACTAGACTCATATATATATTTAATAATTTTTTTATAGAATTTTTAGTCTAGCAAATTAGTACAGTTTATTAGTTAAAGTCTCCCCTATTTCAGAGTTTGACTGCTCTGACCTCTGTGTATTACGAATCAAATATCTCCTTGTACAGAGTTTCAATGACTATACCGTTTGCTTTTAATAAAACTAGACTCAATAAGGAATCTGTACATATAAATTATGACTTCTAATTATCTTTGAAAAATTTATGGTGAATTTCCAAAGTCAGAATAGGGGATCCAGAAATTACTCTGGCCCTGTTTCACAAAAATTTAAACATCTCATAAAATATAACTCATATACCTGTTTTGTTCCATCCATATGAAAATAGACTCATAATTATTCAATTCCATATATTATTCATCATCTAATTGTATCTCTACTATTTTTAGTGATTTTTCAAACTCACGTCACTGCTGCTGTCTGAATCTATTTTATGATAAATTTTACCTATTTCATGGTTTCCATGGATTAGCTAGCAATTTAGCATACATAACACCAAATATGATCATGATTAGCCATTCCAATGGCTAATCATTACCAAGCATTTCCATACCACTCAATAACCATATCATAAGACCATATACACAAAAATGATTATAATGCTATACATGCCATACTCAAAATATACAAGCCATTATGCCAAGATGGTATATGGATAGTGTGAGCGTGCCTCCGACCGTTTCCGATTTCTGAGCTGGCTTGTCAACACTACAAGGAATGAAAAGGAGGGAGTAAGCATGAATGCTTAGTAAGTTCACATGCAAATAGCAAGTAACATAACTATATAAGCAAACATAAAACATCATTTGCATAATCATCACCGAGACATTCATATCACATTTTCATTTATCATCTTACCATATTGTTGTTATATCGAGTTTTCAACCCGAGGGTTAAGTACATACCTGTTCAAAGTATTCATTTCACAACACTTACCAATACGTCCCTTTCATCTCGAGTATTCCTCCGCTTGAGTAAAATTTTACCCGTTGAACACATCGGAATATAATTCGGATACATGGAAAGTTTGCACATAAGTGCCACATATGTAGCCAAGCTACTATGTAACCCGCCCATAAGCGAACTTGGACTCAACTCAACGAGCTCGGGCGTTCGCATCCATGAGTGAACTCGGACTCAACTCAACGAGTTCGGATGCCTAGTTACATTTCACGAACTCGGAATCAACTCAACGAGTTCAGACATTTGCATCCATAAGTGAACTCGGACTCAACTCAACGAGTTCGGATGCTCAACCATCCTAGTGACATGTCACTTGTATCCTAATCTATTCCTAAGGTTCAAACGGGCGTTTTCCTCGATCACACATCTTTGCCATCTTCCACGGAATATCGAAATTGATACTTCGGTGATAGTTCATACTCATCAAGTAATTCACATAATTACATATTATTTAACAATAACCACAAAGCATAATATTTCATGATAATAATCAGCATCATATCATATAAACAACATTAAATTTCTTAAAATGACAATTATGTTACTACATTTACACATGAACTTACCTCGTATGCGAAAATGGCTACTTTTACCATTTCGTCCACAACTTGGTATTTTCCCCATTTTAGCCCGAATTTTAGTTTTCCTTGCTCTATCATTTAAAATATAGTCTAATTAGGACTCACATTATTCAAATTGACCCAAAATTATATTTTGGAAAAATTACAATTTTGCCCCTAAACTTTTGCATATTTACACTTTTGCCCCAAAGCTCATAAATTAAACTTCAGCCTATTTTCTTATGTTTTATGACATGCTGATCATTTTTCCCTTCTATGGAAACATCAAATTCTCACTCTAACATGTACTTATGACTATTAGGTATTTTTACTAATTAAGCCCTTTTGCTAGTTTTCGCTTAAAATCGAGTAGCACAAGTTGTCTAACATAATTTAAAACCTCATATTCTATCATAAAACACCAAAATACACAAATTTCACCTATGGGTATTTTTCCAAATATAAACCCTAGGTTAAATTATTGCTAGCATAAGCTTAATCGAGCTACCGGGACTCTAAAAACGTAAAGAACTTGAAAAACGGGGCTAGAATGGACTTACAATCGAGCTTGGAAGCTTGAAAAACCCTAGCCATAGTTTCTCCTTGCTATATTCGGCCATGGGGTTGAAGATGAGAAAAATTGGCTTTTAATTTTGTAATTTAATTCATTTTACCCCTAAATGACCAAAATGCCCTTACTACTAATCTTTCCAAAAATTGCATCCATGTCCAATTTTTGTCCATAGACTTAGAAATTGGTAAAATTTCTATTTAAGACCTCCTAATTAATATTTCAAAACAATTTCATACTAGAAACTTCTAGAATGCAATTTTTACAAATTATTCAATTTAGTCCCTAATTTCAATTTAAGCACTTTATGCATAAAATTTCTTCACGAAATTTTCACACAATCATGCAATCATATCATAGACCTCAAAATAATCATAAAATAATTATTTCTATCTCGGATTTTGTGGTCACGAAACCACTATTCCGACTAAGCCCAAAATCAGGATATTACAATACTAACTTCATTTTAATAACAACATCAATAGATACACGGCCATGTAGCATGACCGTGTGTCACACACAGCTGAGACACACGCCTGTGTGGACAAAAATAGGCCATTTGAAAGGCCAATTTAAGACCCTTATTCATGCACACCTAACCAACCAAAATGGTACCATTTCATCATTCAATTAGGCAGCCAAAACATCAACCAAATTTATCATTCATACAATATCCATTTCAACCAATTTCAATACTCAATTTAATGCCATTTACCTAATCAAATACTTATCAATTTGACTTCTAAAATCATACCTCACCAAAGCATTTCTCAAGAATTTAAACTCCACAATTCAATTTACCATGTTTATACCATACCTATCAAAATAAACCATTTCTATTAGCTAAACACACATCAACTTTAACATCATTTACAAGCCAACTATCATGGTTATAAACACAACCAAAATATCACACCTAACCTATACATGCCATCTACCATATATACACAACTCAAAAGTACCAAATAGATGTCCGATAGTACGATGATGTTCTCGATGACTTTTGGATCCGAGCTAGCCTTGATTCACTATATAACATACAAAAATAACATGAAGTAAGCTTCATAGCTTAGTAAGCTCGTATGTAAATAACTTAATTCATCATATAAATGTAAATAAGCCAATTTCATATTAACTACAAACCTTTCTCATGTCTTAAAACTTGATTAAATACCGTCTCACTGAAATTTCTCTATTTAATACTTGAATAAGTTTTGTACATACCTATATTGCCTCGTACTAACCTCTTTCTCAACCACATCATTCGTTTACTCATTGAACCATTCAGAATAGAAATTGGATACTCAATAGTCTCACATGATAAGTAGCTATACCATGGCTCGTAGCCAAATCAAGGTAACTTATTGGTAGAACAATTATCATGGCCCGATGTAACACCCCAAACCTGGCCTAGACGTTATGACCGGATCCAGTGCGCCACATTGATGCGTACAAAACATTCCGTATTACTTAGTTTGGAAAACCTTATTGGTGATGTAAAAGATACTTTTAATATAGGTTAAAGTGAATGGGAGCTGTGCACCAGGTAGGAAACCAGAAAAATGAGGAGGTGAGTCTGTCGGACTGCTTAAGTACCAAGCTCCCTTCGGATCCAATCCTAGACATGCACACCGCCATTGCCACACTCTAACATCTCGTGTAATTGTGAGAAAACCATTTGGTTAAGTCCATCTTAATAACGTGATTAAGTTTGAAAACGTTTGCTTAGCGGAAGTCTTACTTGTAATCGAGCTATTTTGAAATCACTTAATGTTTTTGGAAACACGTCCTAAAGCTAACCCATTTTCCTTAGTTATCATAGTTTTTTTCATCATAATAAAATAAAATAATAAAAGTAAAACAAAACCATAAAAATAATTAAACGGCCTTATTACACTTAAAACCCAAAACCATAAATGAAATTAAAAGGACGTCCAGTTCACCAGAAAGAAACCAGGTTCGTAGAAACATGTGGCCAGTCCGAATCCCTCGCAGCTCCAAGCCCACTATGGTTGAGGATTACCTGTGAGGATGAAAATAAGGGGTGAGTTTTGGGAAACTTAGTGTGTAATTCAACCCAACCATAGCCTAAATCAGTTCAAACCACAGAGACAGAATAAGTTGGCCTCAGCCCAGAACAGATATCAGAATAAAGCCCGTAGGCCCAGAACAGACCAGAACAGATATATCATGCTTATGCAGAAACCCCACAATATCCAACCACATACACCCCCATACTATCCTTTCACCATGTGGGGAGACTACTCGACCCACCCAACCGCTACACGCCACAGAAATATGCAGCATGGCTGCCAGGTACAGAAAATGTGACAGACTCACCAGATACAGATATTTTGTGGCAGTGCCACCAGAACAGATATACGTGGCAGGGCCACCAGAACAGATAATTTGTGGCATAGCCACCAGGACGCTTCCTCCATAATATAACCCATGTCCCCATGCAACAGATATACATTCATGTCATACATCATACAAATTTAATTCATCATGCTTTTCAGACAAAATTAACCCTAGGGGTATAAAGGTCATTTTGCATACATAGGGGTATAATGGTAATTTTTGCATACATAGGGGTATTCTAGTAAATCTAACTATTTCTAAGGTTTTCGTGCATATCGTAGCTATTATGTTTAGCCAAAAACACTTACCGAGCGTTCTTACCGAATTGGGCCCGTTGGCCCATTAACCTAGTTTTGGCCAATTAAGCCCACAATATCAAAACGCACGAAATCGCGTGTACTGCAGTTTTATCACTTTCGATTACCAGTAATAATTACCCATATGTCTTACGAGCATTCGCACACTCGCAAGTGCCCAAAATACTGATTTTTCAGCATTTCGGCTTTTCGGCTTTTGCCGATCTAGCCTATGAAAGGGTGTCAGTTACACACCTGTTTTTAGGATTTCCTCGACGAGATCTACACTCGAACTGCCTACAATTGAATCACTTAATATTACTCCAAATATCGAAATAAAATTGAGTATATAGTCTCCTACCACATTCGGCCAAACATGCCTAAAACCCTTATTGCTCTTACCTTACTGCCGAAAGATGGTTAACTCCAAAGATCCGATCGTTCCAGCTGTCCAAGCCCTTGATCAACCGCCTCTAAATCACGCTATTACCAAAACAAAATAGTTATTACGACCCCTCAGGGTTACAAGTCCAAATCGACAACCTCCCTAATTTTTAGGGATTTCGGCTTTTCCTAAAATATGTAAGAAGACTAAGTTTTAGAGAAGACTTACCACCGATTCCTTAGTGACTAATTCCAATGAGTTTGCCACTCGATCCCAATGTAGATCTAAGCCCTCAGATGATAACAAAAGTTGATCTTTCAGTGACTTCAGTATTCGGCCAAGTCCCTTTTAATGTGGGGTTTTTGGCTTTTTGCAACTTATGTTTAGAAAGTTTTTGCTATGGTCTTGTCATCAAAACTTGAGGTTTTAGAGGGCTGGTGAATCGGCCACAAATGATGAAGAGAAGAGATGTGGCTTTGGTTAAAAGAAATCGGCACAAAAAGAATCAAGCTTTCGGGATTTCGGCTTTTGTATATAAGGCTTAAGAACAACGATAAGAACGTGGAGATGAATAGAATAATGGAAGGATTCGGCTATGGGGAAAGAAGAAGGAAGATAGATGGAGAGAAAAAGAAAAGAAAAGAAAAGAAAGGAAGAGAAGGAAGAATGGTCAGAAACGAAAAAAAACGGCACAACATTTCCAAATGCCGAATTTATACCTAGCTTTTGACCTAGCCGAAATTTCCCCCCTAAAGAAACCCTTAGCCGGCCAACTCTTGCTCCTCAAGAGTCCACTATTCGGCCAACACCATCCTCCTTGATCAGCTCCTAAATCCTCTCCCTTATCCCCTCCTTACTCAATCTCCTGAGCAATTCAAACTCCTCTTGACAGACTTTTACTTTGTTCCATTACTTACCTTTTCTGTTCATAAAAATTAATCCCTTGTTTTGCTGTTACTGTGACTTGAACCTTAGTTCTCCTTGCTCATCCACACGCCACCTCTAAGCTCCTTAGTGGTGTCACTTAGCCAACTCACCACAAGCTTCCTTGTGATCCATTTTACACAAATAATTCCTAAAAGCCCAATTTACCAGAACCCCTTTCTCTTATGGAATTCAAATTAATTAAAACTATCGGGTTTTATCCTAAGCTTGGGCCTTCTGGAGGCCCACTATCGCAATTAAACCTACACTTAATAGGCAGAACACAGAATTTTAAATTTTACAGACTTTTACAGAATTCTCGAAAATTTGGGGCGTTACACCCGAGGCCAAATCATCCGATATGCATAGCCCAAAGCCAACTCGACGTATCATCTAATAACAAGACACTGGTATCCAAATCTATTCCTAAAGTTCAACCAGACTTTACACTTTCCATTTCTATCATCGAGTGCATTCGTAGAGTTGTTTCCACAATTCGAACATTATCCATAATCTCAATAACACATTTTATGCAATATCAAGGCACTTAACATACTTTTTTAATGAAATTACTACATACAAACTTACCTCGAGTATGAAAATTGCGAAATGAGTCAATTACTCGATAATCTTACCTTTCTTTTGATCTAATTTTGGATTCCTCTTTTCTTGATCTAAATATATTCAAAATTAACTTATTTAGTCTCATATTCTTTCAATTTAATCTAAAACATACATTTAGGCCTATTTTTACTTTAGCCCCTAAACTTTTACTCCTTTAACAATTTAGTCCCTATTTCACAAATACACAATTCACACAATTTCAATAAACTCAAGCTTAACCGAATTACATATGGGTCCCTAGCAGCCCAAAACTTTTATTTATTTTACATTTTGACCACTCAATTTGCACATTTCACAATTTAATCCCTATTATGCATTTACATCAAAAATCACTTAACAAAACATATAAAACTATCATCAAACTTTCATATTTCATCTTCAAATATCAAAGAACACATAAACTCATCAATGGAAACTCTCAAAATCTTTAACAGTTTTGAAATTAAAGGTACGGGCTAGCTAGATTGAGCTGCAACGATTACAAAAACATAGAAATCATTAAAAATCAAGCTAAAATGACTTACCAATTTAGCTATCAAATGGCCGAACTCTAGATAAAATAATATGGCTTCTTTTCTTCTTCTAAATTTGACTAAGAAGATGAGTATGAAGCTTTAATTTGTTTTTATTTGTTTAACATATGATAATTATATTAATTACCATAATAACCTTAATAAAAAACCATTTAAAACATCCATTAAATGTCCATATATGTCTACTCATACTATTAATGGTCTAATTCAACATAAGGACCTCTAATTTAAAAATTCATAGCAATTAAACACCTTTAACAAGTAGAACAACACTTTTGCATTTTACACGATTTAGTCTTTTTTCTCAAATTGACTATTTAAACGAGAAAATTAACTCATGGAATTTTCACACATATCAAATAACATGTTGTAAATACGGAAAATAATATTAAATTAATTTTTTGACATTGGATTTGTGGTTCTAAAACCACTTTTTGGATTTAGCTAAAACTGGGTTGTTACAACTCTCCCCCTTTAAGGATTTTCGTCCCCAAAAATCTTACCAGTGAATAGGTCTAGGTATTGTTTTCTCATAGCATCCTCGGGTTCCCACGTAGCTTCTTCAACCCCTTGTCGATGCCATAATACTTTCACTAATGCAATTTTCTTATTTCTTAGCTCTTTGATTTCACGAGCTAAAATTTAAATCGGTTCTTCACTGTATGATAAATCTGACTATATCTTAACTTTAGTTGGAGTAATAACATGCGAAGGGTCTGATAAATATCTTCGTAGCATCGATACGTGAAACACATTATGTATCTTTTCTAACTCAAATGGTAAAGATAGTCGATACACCACTGGCCCAATTCACTCAATAATCTCATACGATCTGATGAATCACAGACTCAGTTTCCCTTTCCGACCAAACCGTAATATCTTTTTCTACAGTGACACTTTCAAAAACACTTTATCCCTAGTTTGAAACTCAATATCTTTCCATTTCAAGTCTGCGTACAATTTCTATCGGTCCGGAGCTGCTTTCAAACTGTCATGAATTACATTCACTTTTTCTTCATCTCTTTGATCATATCAACCCCGTGAATCTTATTCTCGCTAAGCTCAGTCCAGTACAATGGTGTTCTACATTTACGACCGTATAGAGTTTCATACGGTGCCATTTTTATACTCAATTGGAAACTATTATTGTAAGAAAATTCAATCAGTGGTAGATGTTTCTCCCAGCTACCTTCAAATTCAAGAATGCAACAACGCAACATATCCTCAAGTATCTAAATAACCTGTTTGGATTGACCATCTGTTTATGGGTGAAATACGGTGTAAAAGTGTAGCTTTGCACCTACAGCTTCTTTCAATTTCTTCCAAAATCACGAAGTGAATCTTGGATCTTTATCCAAAATAAGAGATAGTGGCACTCCATGCAATCGAACAATCTCTGAGATATACAACTCAGCCAATTTATCAAGTGAATAATCCGTACGTACCGGAATGAAATGAGCTGATTTTGTCAATCTATAAACAACACACAGATCGCATCTTTCTTTTCGGAGATAAGAGCAAACTCGATACAAAATCCATTGTTACTCTTTCCCACTTCCACTCAGGAATCATGATAGATTGTAATAAACCTGACGGCACTTGATGCTCAGCTTTGACTTGCTGACAAACCAAACATTTTGAAACAAATTCCGAGATATCTTATTTCATGCCATGCTACCAATAATGCTGTTTCAAATCGTTATACATTGTCGTGCTTTCTGGATGTATTGATAAACAACTACTGTATACTTTGTTTAGAATCTTCCGAATGAGCTCAAAATTTCTTGGTACACATATTCTATCACGAAACATCAAACAATCATCAGACCCTATTTGAAACTCTGAATTAAAGGTCAACTCACACTGAGTTTGCTTTCCTTGTAATTCATTATCAAACCTCACAAATCTGCTGTAGAAATAACGGTCTCGCTTTCAACCGGCTACTATCAAACCGTTATCAGACAAAGCTAACTGTGTGTTAAAAGCACGTAAAGCAAATAAGGACTTTCGGCTCAAGCTTCAACAACTACGTTCGCTTTCCCTAGATGATAGTCAATCACTAATTCATAGCCTTTTAACTATTCTAACCATCTCCGTTGTCTCAAATTCAATTTTTTTTATTCATAAGATATTTCAAGCTTTTGTGGTCGGTAAAAATATGGCATTTCTCACCAAACAAATATTGACGCCAAATTTTCAATGCGAACACTATCGTGGCTAACTCTAGATCGTGTGATGCGATCCTAGCTCGGGAAGCTACAGCCGATCCCATTGAGTTGCCACAAGGTCCCATTACTCGGTCTCATGCCAAGAAGTTTCAAGATGCCATTTTGCAAGTCACATTGATGGAGCTTGGTGAGGGGAGGTGGCCGGAATCATCAAGCAAGCATGGAGTTCAACACCATGCCTTCCATACAGCTTATTGCAAGCTGAATTTTAGTTAAATAGTTAACGTATTAAAATTTAAATCTGTTTAGTTATTTTAGTTTAAGTAATTAAGTTGTTTTAATTTTATTTAGTTGTTTAAATAAATTTGACAATAAATATGTTCTAAGTTAATTAATTTGTTACATCCATTTAATTTGTTTTAGTTTATTAAATGAGTTTTAGTTACTACAGCTCACTAAAGTTTAATTGTGTTTATAGGTGAATTAACCAGTTGAACCAACTGGTGCATGATTGGCATTAAAGTGAGGAATGAATTTAAGACCAGTACCTGTTATGAGCTTCTCCAAGTGATTGTTTGAGGAGTTCAATGGACAAGGAGCTGTTCACACAAGCCCATTCAGTTTCCAAATGTTTTCACATGATGGTGGCTGTTCCAATTCATCCATTCACACCTTTTGACCGTTTATATTCAAGAATTCACACAAAGGGGGCTGTTTGTGTGCCAAATGACATTAATTTTTAGCTCCTGGTCATTTGGCTTCCAATGAGAAATTAAAAGGCTATTATGACTCTTTAGTTGATCAAGCATTGAATCAAATTTATTCAACTCATTAGAGTTAATTATTAGCTGAATAGGAAGAACAAACATGCTGTCCATTGTTGCTTCTTATTGTTAGAGTTCATTAAAAGTCTTGTAGTTTTTAATTAGCTCAATTAAGTTCATTAATAGCTCAATTAAGCTGAGTGTGTGTGTCTATTCGGCTGGGGTTTGTCTCATGCCTATAAATACTTTGTTTTTAGCTAGTTTGAGAGCCTTTTGGACAAAATATATGAACTTTTGTTTTTCTGTGAGAATTCAACTCTCCTATCCGAACTTATACGAACTTATCTTGTTATACGAACTTACCACTTTCCAAAGTGTGGTGTTCGACCATACCATCGGTTCCTATCTTGCTAGATAGTGGGTTGAGGTTAGACAAATTATCTCTTATCCATTTCCATTTAAGTGCCGTCTAAGAATCAAGTCAACAATTCCCTTCATTGTCGGTACACTCTTGGCCTTAGCCGAATTACTCCATTAGCCAAATTAATTATCTTTCAAACCTTGTCTGAACCTATCTTTTCATCTTTTCCAGCCCACTTTGTTAAAACTCAACACTTGCTTAATTTCACGATCAGGCAATCTAAATGACTCAAATCAACACCGAATCAAGCTCGTATCATCGTGCGTCGGATAATTCTTTTCGTGTGGCTTCAATTATCTCGAGGCATAAGCTACAACTTTGCCTTCCTGCATCAAAACACAACCCAGACCATTTAACGATGCATCACTAAAAGCTACGAATTCTTTACTTAACTCAAGCTGAACTAACATTGGTGCCTTTGTCAATAATTCTTTCAACTGTTCAAAGCTCTACTGACACTTTTCTGACCACTCAAATTTAACATCTTTTTGAAGCAATCTTGTCATCGAAGTCGTAATCATCGAGAATCCTTTCACAAATCATCTATAATAGCCAACTAGTCCCAAAAAAATATGAACTTCGGATACATTTCTTGGAGGCTTCCAATCTATAATCATAGAAATTTTTCTCGGGTCAACTCAGATACCCACGGCTGAAACTATATGTACCAGAAAACTAACCTCTCATAGCCAAAACTCACATTTGCTGAACTTTACAAACAACTACTTATCTCTCAAAGTTTGTAACACGATTCTCAAATGCTCAGCATGTTCAGATTCATCACGAGAGTAAATCAAAATATCATTAATAAACACAACTACGAATCGGTCTAAGTACGGCCTGAAAATTCAGTTTATCAAGTCCATAAAAATAGCAGGTGCATTTGTTAATCCGAAAGGCATGAAAAGAAATTCATATTTTCCGTACCTTGTTGTAAATGCAATCTTTGGCACATCTGAGTCTTTAACTTGCAACTGGTAATAACCCGATCTTAAGTCAATTTTTGAAAACACTGTTGCCCATTTTAACTGATCAAACAAATCATCAATTCGTGGAAGAGGGTATTTATTCTTAATCGTCCCTTTGTTGAGTTGTCGATAGTTTATACACATTCTCATCATGCCAAATTTCTTTTTCACAAATAACACCTGTACCCAGGGAGAGAAACTCAGTCTAGCAAAACCTTTATCTGTCAACTCTAGCACTTGAGCTTTTAATTCTTTTCACTCTGTCGGAGCCATTCTGTACAGAGCTATCAATATTGGTGTTGTTCCCGGTACTAATTCAATACCAAACTCAATTTCTCTAATAGGCAGTAAACCCTGTAACTCTTTTGGAAACACACATGGATACTCGCACACAACTGGTTCTATTTCAATCTTTGTTTCAGTCACTTTCGTATCAAGTACTTATGCAAGAAAAGCTTTACACCCCTTTCTCACAAACTTCTGAGCTAACATAGATGAGATCACAACTGGAAAAATTTCAATTCTAATAGTCTCATTATTCTAACATTTCAGTTTAATTTTTCTTTCATCTACAATTCACTATAACCTCATGCACTGTTAGCCAATCCTTACCCAAAATCACATCAAATTCATCGAATGGCAACAACATCAGATTAGCTGGAAAACAGAAATCCCGATGCATTAACGGACAATTCTTGCAGACTTTGTCAACCAAAACACATTTGCCTAAGGGGTTCAGAACTCTAATCACAAATTCAATAAACTCTACAGGAAAAGTCTTACTAGATCTAAATTCATGCATCTATAAGAATGAGTTGATCCTAGATCTATCAATGCAATCACATTAGTATTATAGAGAGTGAAAGTACCAATGATAACATCTGGAGATGACGCTTCTTCATGAGCGTGAATAGCATAGTCCCTAGCAGGTGCTATGGCCTTAGACATCACAGCTAAATCCTTTATCGCCCCTATAACATCCAAAAATAGGGCCTAGTTAGAATAGTGGTTTCAGGACCACAAATCTGATGTTGAAATATTTATTTTATGATTATTATGAGGTCTAGAATATGAGTATATGCATGTGTTAAAGTTTCATGAAGAAATTATATGAGTAAGGTGTCCAATTGGAAATTTAGGACCAAATTGAATAAAGCGCAAAACTTGGATTCTAGAAGCAATTTGTATGAAATTGCTTTAGATTATTAATTAGAAGGTCTTAAAGAGCAATTTTCCAAATTTCCAAGTTTTTGGACAAAAATGGGCATTTATCGATGAAATTTTAAAGAAAGGGCCTTAAGGGCATTTTGGTCATTTGACTAATTAATGAAATAAAATGGGAAAATGAAGGAAAAAATCAGCCATTCTTCTCCCTCATCCTGCCAAAATTCTCAAGCCCTGTTTTTAATATTCTTCGTATTTTTGAAATCCCAGTAGCTTACTCTCTCCATTTCTACCCATATTTTAAGTTAGGGTTCATGTTTTCAAGGTGACCAATGTGTGACATGTTTATTCTCTGATGTTTTATAGAGGAATATGAAAGTTGGATGTGTGTTAAACAACTTTTCTTAGGTGATTTTCATGAAAAACCCCTAAAAGGACATTGTTGCAAAAAGTGTAAAATATGTGGTAGAAATGTGAAATAATGGAAAAATGTAGGCTTCCATAAGAGGAAAGAACATTCGGCTAGGCTTGGGTAATGTAGAAAATTCATGCATTTCATTATACGAGCCTAGGGACTAAATCGTAAAAATGTGAAAGGTTAGGGGCAAAATGGTCATTTTGTCTGGGGGTGAAATTTAGGCTCAAAAAGAATAATGTGAGGTATTGATGATTCATTTTTATTGTTATAGACCCCGAGGAGAAAACTCAGGAGGTCGATCGAGGAAAACGAAAGGTTTCGGAATAACCAAAACACGAAATCGAGACGAATACCAGGTAAGTTCGAATAACTTTAAGTAAACTATTAATATGTCAATAATAATGATATGATAATAAATGTTCCGGTTGAAGTAAAAAGGGAAATTCGATGGGTAAACCATGACTTACATGACTTGAGATCTTGCATGTGTTGCAGAAAAGGATTTAGCCTAGACGGGTAATCCATTGATCTCAAATGTAGAAAGGATCTAGCCCGGACGGGTGTTCCTTGAGTGATCGAGCCTCTTGAATAATATGTGTGCATTGTGGATTTAGCCCGGACGGGTAATCCGATTAGGGTCTGAATTTAGCCTGGACTGGTAATTCAGATTCGAGCTTATTGAGGGTGTTTCTCGCTATAAGGAATTTAGTCTGGACTGATCCCAACATCACCTTATGAGTTTAAATTACGAGGGATTTAGCCTGGACTGGTAATCTCGCCGTAAGATGTAAGATTCGCGGGAGTGCATACATGAGATGGTCGCTCTTATGACTTGACGGTAAATGGATAATCCATCGAGATTTTTCGAGTAACTCAACGGGATTAATATGTGATACAAAAATGAAAACGTTGAATGATATGCTCGTCTTAGATAAGTTACAAGGTGTGATGTTATGTGACTAACTTGTTGATGAAGTGCATGTGATAGGGAAACCATTCCATTCTTGTTGGTTTATTTGCCTAAAATGGTTGCATGCTAAACAAATCAGTAAGTTTATTTTCTAGTTATTCAGGCTTACTAAGCATGTAAATACTTACTCCTCTCTTTTACCTGTCTTACAGAACTCGTAGACTCGCGAAGATTGGGAGACAATTGGAGAGTCAACACACTATCATCTTGTCTAGCTTTGGTATATAGATACTCTTATTTTGTTTAATGGCATGTATAGGCCTTTTGTTATTTTGTTATATGTGTCATTTGATTAGCCAATATAAAGGCTTATAAAAGTATACATATTCACTTGTATATGGCCATGGAAATTGGCTCATGTTGGTGTAGGTTATGACCTACCAAATTGTGCATGTTATGTTCCAATGTTCTTGTGATGATTAAATATGGTGTATTACAATTAGTCATATGTAGTATGACCAAATCACATAGGGTGGTTAAGCCACAATTTTGGTAATGAGTTAAGATAACAAGCCAATCGTAATTGAGTCACAAGTCATGGAAATCCTTAAGATAAAGGGGACAACCTAGCATGTATAAAAAAACCGATGAGATGAGGTTTACATGCAATGAGGTATATTAAGGTCATTTAAGAGTATAATTAGATCATGTTAAGTGTTATTGAAAACTATAAGTGGATATGGTTATTAGAGGGTGACCTAAAGCTTGGGAAATAGCCTAATAAGGTCCACATGGGTGGACACACGGGCATATGTCTAAGTCGTGTGTGACACACAGACCGCCCCATGGGCGTGTGAAATGGCCGTATGTTCCCTGTAACTAAAAATATTAAGTTAGAATGCATAGTAGTAAACAAACAGGTATAGACACGACCGTGTGTCTGAACTATGTGGAGGGCACGGCCTAGCACACGAGCGTGTGTATTGGCCGTGTGCCCCTAAATGCATGCTGACGTCATAAACAGAATGCTCAAGTTTTTGGACACGGGCGTGTCTAGGCCGTGTGAAGGACACGGGCCAGGGACACGAGCGTTGCTTGGCCGTGTGAAAACCCCTGTAGGTTCAAAATAGAAAATAAATTCAATTAATTCCACAAAACGCTTGCATATTCTTTCTTCAGTAGACACATACTCTCGAGCATACTTTCTTAATTATACAAACTCTCTTTCATACTCACTAACAGTCATTTTTCCTTGTTTTAACTCTAGAAACTCTTTATGCTTTTGATCAAGGAATCGCTAACTTATATATTTCTTTCGGAACTCTGTCTGAAAGAATTCCCAGGTAACCCGTTCTTTCGGAACCATAGATATCAACGTGTTCCACAATTGATAAGCGGTGTCTCTCAGCAAAGATACAACACATTTAATACATTCATCAGGAGTACAAGACAATTCATCAAATACTCAAATCGTATTTTCGAGCTAGAACTCAGCTCTCTCAGCATCATCATCAATAGTAGCCCAGAACTCTTCAGCCCCATGCTTACGTTTCTTATCTACTAGCGGTTTGTTCAACCGTATCGGATCTACAACTTGAGGAACAATATGGATTTGTTGAGGAATTGGTGGGGGTGGGGCTTGTTGAGCAGCCAAATTTATTCGAACAAACTCCGCGAACAACTCGTTCTTCATTTGGAAAAGGCTTGTTTAGCCTCTCCCTCGTGGCTACTTGTTACAGGCCTAGAATCTGATGGTGCTACCCCTTGAACGGGAGCGGGCGCATTACTCTTTACATCATCAACTAGTGCTTTTTTGGGATCCATTACTATACGAAAACACAATTTAAGCTATCAGGAATCATCACACTATTGCAGAGTATATATGGCATGTATAGCTAGTCTCTCACACACGTTACGTTAATCCTAGAATCGACTAAACCGTAGCTCTGATACCAATAAAATGTAACACCCCTAACCTGTATCTATCGTCAGAATAGGGTTACGAGGTATTACCGATCAATATACATCATATAATATACATAACTCATATATTTATGCATTCATACTCAAATACCATTCAACACAATCATATTGTCCCTTATTAGGGCTACGAGGCCCTAAACATGCTTTAGAAGTGGTTCGGGACTAAACTGATATCATACGAAAATTCTGAAAACTTAGTAAAATTTCAAACATATAGGGGTCATACGCCCGTGTGAACAAGACATGTGCCTCACATGGCTACAGACACTCTCGTGTCTCAGGCCGTGTGAAAACAAAGCATATATACTGACTTAGCTCACACAGCTGTCCACACGCTCGTGTGTCCAGCCCGTGTACCCTTCGAAGTGGCCACACACACCCGTGTGCCAGGCCGTCCACTAGGCCGTGTCAAAATTGTAGGGTATACTGACTTATGCAACACGGCCAAGTCATAGGCCCGTGTGCTAGGCCGTGTGCCAATTAGGGGGTATACTGACTTTTAACACACAGTCAGTCACACACCCGTGTGTGAGACCATATAGAGCATACTGACTTTATTTAAATAACAATACTAGGGGACACATGGTCGTATAGCATGACCGCATGTCACACACGCTGAGACACAAGCCTATGTCTCTACCCATGCGGGCAAAAATATGTCATTTGTAAGGCCAATTTGCCACTCTTATTCATGCACACCTAAACAATCAAAATGGTACCATTTCATCATTCAATTAGGAAGCCAAAACATCAACCAAATGTACCATTCATACAATATCCATTTCAACCAATTTCAATACTCAATTCAATGCCATTTACCTAATCAAATACTTATCAATTTGACTTCTAAAATCATACATCATTAAAGCATTTCTCAAGCATTTAAACTCCACAATTCAATTTACCATGTTCATACTATACGTGTCAAAATAAACCATTTCTATTAGCCAAACACACATTAACTTTAACATCATTTACAAGCAACTCTCATGGCTATAAACACAACAAAAATATCACACCTAGCCTATGCAAACACAACTCAAAAGCATCAAATAGATGTTAGATAGTGCGATGATGTTCCCGACGACTTCCAGATCCAAGCTAGCATTGATTTACTATATAAAATAGAAAAATAACACGAAGTAAGCTTCATAGCTTAGTAAGCTCGTATGTAAATTACTTAATTCATCATATAAATGTAAATCAACCAATTTCATATTAACTACAAACCTTTCTCATGTCTTAAAACATGATTAAGTACCATCTCATTGAACTTTCTCTATTTAATACTTGAATAAGTTCTGTACATACCTGAATCGCCTTGTACTGGCCTCTTTCTCAACCACGTCATTTGTTTACCCGTTGATCCATTCGGAATAGAAATTGGATACTCAATATTCTCATACGATACTACCTATACCATGGCCCATAGCCAAACCAAGGTAACTTATCGGTAGAACAATTATCATGGCCCGAGGCCAAATCATCCGATATGCATGGCCGAAGCCAAACCGGTATAACTCACACCTGAAATGCTAATATCATGGCCCAAAGCCAACTCAACTTATCATCTAATAACAAGACACTAGTATCCAAATCTATTCCTAAAGTTCAATCGGGACTTCACACTTTTCTTTTCTATCATTGAATGCATTCGTAGAGTTGTTTCTAGAATTTGAACATTATCCATAATCTCATAAACACATTTTATGCAATATCAAGGCATTTAACATGCTTTTATAATGAAATTACTACATACGAACTTACCTCGAGTATGAAAATAGCAAAATGAGTCAATTACTCGATAATCTTGCCTTTCCCTCGATCTAATTCTGAATTCCTCTTTTCTTGATCTAAATATCTTCAAAATTAACTTATTCAATCTCATATTCTTTCAATTTAATCCAAAGCATAGATTTGGCCTATTTTTACTTCAGCCCCTAAACTTTTACACTTTTAACAATTTAGTCCCTATTTCACAAATACACAAAATTCACACAATTTCAATAAGCCCAAGCTTAGCCGAATTACATATGGGTCCCTAGCAACCCAAAACTTTCATTTATTTTAATTTTTGACCACTCAGTTTGCATATTTCACAATTTAATCCCTATTATGCATTTTCATCAAAAATCACTTAACAAAACATGTAAAACTATCATCAAACTTTCATATTTCATCTTTAAACATCAAAGAACACATAAACTCATCAATGGAAACTCTCAAAATCTTTAACAGTTTCAAAATTAAAGGTACGGGCTAGCTAGATTGAGCTGCAACGATTACAAAAACATAGAAATAATTAAAAACCGAGCTAAAATGACTTACCAATTTAGCTATCAAATGGCCGATCACTAGATGAAATAATATGGCTTGTTTTCTTCTTCTAAGTTTGACTAAGAAGATGAATATAAAGCTTTAATTTGTTTTTATTTATTTAACGTATGACAATTATACTAATTACCATAATAACCTTAATGAAAAACCATTTAAAACATCCATTAAATGTCCATATATGTCCAATCATACTATTGATGGTCTAATTACAATATAAGTACCTCTAATTTAATAAGCCATAGAAATTAAACACCTTTAACAAGTAGAACAATACTTTTACATTTTACGTAATTTAGTCCTTTTTCTCAAATTGACTATTTAAACGATAAAATTAACTCACGAAATTTTCACACATATCAAATAGCATGCTGTAACTATCAAAAATAATATTAAAATTATTTTCCAACATCGAATTTGTGGTTCCAAAACCACTATTCTGATTTTGCTAAAATCGAGATGTTACACCCGTGTGGCTAGCCCGTGTGCCCTAAAATTGGCCATACATGCCCATATGTCAAACCGTGTGCTAGACCATGCCAAACCTTTAGGGTATACTGACTTATGCCACACAGCCAAGTCACATGCCTGTGTGTGAGGCCGTCTAGAGCATACTGACTTGATTTCAAATTCAACACCAGGGGACACACGGTTGTGTAACATAACCGTGTGTCACACATAGCTGAGACACACGCCCGTGTCTCTGCCTGTGTGGACAAAAATAGGCTATTTACCAAGCAAATTTGCCACCCAAACTTGTACACACCTAAATTAAAATAATTGGTGCCAATACAATGCATATATAAGCATTCAATCAACTTCAACCAAGAATCATTTATTCCATTTCAATACCAAAAAATACAAGACTCACCATATCACAATATGCAATTCAAATACATACCAAATTTTACCCTGTAACATCCCGAATTAGGACCTAGTCGGAACAGTGGTTTCGGGACCACAAATCTAACATAATAAATTTTTTATTATTATATTTTTACGGTCTACAATTTCATGGTATGATTTCGTGAAAATTTCGTTCGAAAATTTTAACGTTTGGGCACTCAATTTGGTCAAAAGGACCAAATTGTAAAAAGTACAAAAGTTAAGTTCTACATGTTAGTGGTGTCTAATTGTCATGAGATTTTAAATTGGAGGCCCTTAAATGGTAATTAGACTATTGGATAATTTTTTGGAAAAAATGGACATGAAATGAGTGAAATAGTATTTTTAAGTTAGGGGCATTTTGGTAATCTAGTAATTAAAATGAATTTAAAACAAAATTAAAAGCCAATTTTTGTCCATGTTCTACCCCATGGCCGAAACTTGCATGGATAAGACATAGCTAGGGTTTTTCAAGCTTCCAATCTTGATTGTAAGTCCGTTCTAGCCCCGTTTTTAATGATTTTTACGTTTTTGAAATCCTCATAACAAGATCTACTCATTTCTACCCATCTTTTGAGCTAGGGTTTGTGTTTAAAAATTTACTCATGGATGACATGTATGTTTTTTGATGTATAATGGTAGAATATGAATGCTCAGCGTGTAATAAACGACTTTTACTACGTGATTTTCGGTGAAATTGTCAAAAAGGACCGTTTTGTAAAAGTTACAAAATTTGTCATAAAAGTGTGATTTAGTGGAAATTAGGGGCTGCTACAGTTATGAAAATGATTCGAGTAGGCTTAAAATGAAAGGAAATTGAATAAAAATCATTAGGGGCCAAAGTGCAACTATGTAAAAGTTTAAGGGTCAAAATACAAATTTGTAAAAATATGATTTTTGGACCCATATGAATAATGTGACTAATTAGTAATCTAAATGTGGTATTATAGATCAAGGAAAATGAGATTCAGGCATAGATTGGAAATGAATGAGATTATGAACTAAATCAGAATAATGCAATATTGTATTTGAATGCTAATGCTTCGATATTACACGAGTTGTAAGTATATATATGTGAATAATTTGATATTATGTTACTATTTTAATGATATAACATGTTCTTGATGTTTTGCTATTATGATGAAAATGTTGCAATGCCATGTGATTATGAGATATTGCTATGTGAATGAAGCCACAATTCGAGTACGTCCAGTAAAGGTTTGGAAGTTTGATGGAATATGATGTTTCTTTGAAATGAGTAAGTTTGTATGTAAATAATATTTTGATTCTTTTTATGTTATTATCTTTTGTTACTATATGAGATGTGGCTGCCTATAGAATGATAAATTGATGTAAACTACGAATTGGGATTGACTAAGAACGAGTTAGTAAAATGTTGACAGTTTTAGGTCGCATGTGTAGTACTAAGTGCAGGCTACTATGCATACCCGATAGTTTCGATCACGTGTGTAGTACTAAGTGTAGGCTACTACGTGTATCAGATGGTTAGGTCACGTGTGCAGTTCTAAATGTAGGCTACTACGTGTACTAGATTGATAGGTTGCATGTGTAGTATTAAGTGCAGGCTACTATGCGTACCCGTTAACTTCAATCACATGTGTAGTACTAAGTGTAGGCTACTACGTGTATCATATGGATAAGCCACGTGTGTACTACTAAGTTCAGGCTACTATGCGTGCAAGAGAGCTTCAATTACAAGGGTGGTATATGCAGAGGTCTCCAGGTATCTGTTATTATTCCGATGAGTTCAACGGGAAATTTACTAAGTGAAAATACATATGTACATGACTATGTGATGAATAAGTACAAGTATATCTATGTGAAAAGCTGTGAATAATGTGCTCGATAATTGAACGAATCTTTTGGTAAGATAAAATGGAGTAAGTGAAATTATGTAAAAGTGAAAATTTCTAATAAAACAATTTTGGGCAGCAGCAGTTGTGTGACTTTGAAAAATCACCAAAAATGGTAGAAATTGAATTAGAGGTTGAATAAGATATTAAGTTAAATATTAATGAGTCTATTTTCTCACAAAATTAATGGTGAAGGTAAAATAATTTCATATTCTGTGATAATTGGATTTTTGTGAGACAGGGTCAGAATGATTTTGGAATCCCTTATTCTGATTTGGGAAAATCATTAAAAATTGTAAAAAATAATAATTATAGGTCATAATTTGCATTTTTAAAGTCCTTAATGAGTCTATTTTAAAAATAAATTGGTGAGGATAACATCCGAGAGCTGTAACATGAGATAAATAATTTTTAATAAAGAGAGGTTGGAACTGTCAGACAGTGAAATAGGGGTATTTTTAATGAATAAACTATACTAATTGGCTAAACTAAAAATTATGAAAATTTTATGGTAATAATATATGTGAGTCTAGTTTCTAGAAAAATTAGTGGTCCTCAATTTGGAATCTCGTACCATGAAACAAATAATTTTTAGTGAAGAGAGGTAGAAACTATAGGACAGTGGGTATCTTTAATGAATAAACTGTACTAATTGGCTAAACCAAAAATTATAAAAATTTTATGGCAAGAAGATATATGAGTATAGTTTTAGAGAAAATTAACAGATCTTAATTTGGAGTTTCTTATCTCAAGATATAAATAAATTATTAACTATGACTCGAGAAAACAGCATGACCAGAAAATCAACAAAAGTGTAATTATGATTACATTTTCATGGAATCATGTTGATAATTTGCCTATTATTTTCATATGGACTTACTAAGCTTTAAGCTTACTCCCTACTCTCCATTTCCTTAGTGTTCTCAAGTCAGCTCGGGGTTAGAGACCATCGGAGGCAGCATCACACTATCAAGCCAACAACATTCGGCTAGGCTTGGGTAATGTAGAAAATACACGGACTAGTTTTTATGTTAGATGTTGTTATGATTAGCCAAATGTATTGGCTTATATTGATTTATTGTATATGGCCATGAGATGTGGCTTAAATGGTTATGGCTTGTAAGCACTAATTATTCTTGCTATGTGTCAATGTCTGTGATGTGTTTATAATTGGTTATTATGAATGATTAGTATAACACAGGTACATGATGAATGCTCTAAGACCATTCGAGGTGGTCATGGCCATGGAATGAACGTGCGGCATGGTAGTAAGTTGATAATGATTGAATATGGACAATTGTAGAATGTGAATTGGAATGTCTAACTTGGTGTAACATGAGTATAGGTAATAAACACATGTATGACAACATGTAAATGTTTTAACAGAATTTTACTAAAGGATGATTAACCATTAAATTGATGTTATAATGTGTGTCTATAATGTGTATAAGTATGGGTGAGAATTAAGGACAACATAAGGCTTGGAAAATAGCCTAAGTGTTGGCTACACGGGCAGAGACACGGCCTAGCACACGGGCGTATGGCTTGGCCATGTGAATCCATTTATTTTGCTAATGTCATAAACAGAGAGTTACACAGCTTGAGGACACGGGCGTGTTGTAGACACACGAGTGTGTCCCTGTGTCCACACGGGCGTGTGACCCTGTTTCATGAAAATTTCTCTAGCTTTTCCCACAGCTTTTTAAAGTCCTCAGTTTAGTCCCGAACCACCCCGATGTATGTTTTACCCCTCGAAGGCCTGTATAAGGGACGATTTACATGTGTCTGAAGAGTTTTAATTTGGATGCAATTTTATGGCCCGATTTTGCATGTTTGTGAATGTTTAAGTCTAGTAACGCCTCGAACCCTATTCTGGCTTCGTATATAGGAAAGGGGTGTTACATACCCTTTTCATTCATCATATGGTCATCTTCAAACATGCATCAAATTACCTAAACTGTAACAGTCCGGTTTTGACCCTATTCAGAATAGTGGTTTCAAGACCACATATTCGAGCCAGAAAAATAGTTAAATATTACTTTTCATTCTTATGAAGTGTGAATTAGCATATGTGAAAGTTTCGTCTGAAAATTTGGTTGTTTGTATGCTCAATTTGATAAAATGACCTAATTGCGTAAAATGTAAAAGTTGTCTGTTATATGTTAAAAGTGCCTATTTGATTTGGCTTTATGATTGTGAGGTCCTTATGATGTTATTTGACCATTGAATGAATTAAATGACATAGTGGGACATTAGATAGTGGAATTTTAATAAAAATAGCAACGCTAAAATGGTAAAATGAATATAAATGTTTGTTAATTATAACAAAACATGAAAATTGTGCATTTTATCATCTTGTTTGCCGAAATTGAAGAAAAAAAGGTAGGGTTTATGTGTTTGAAGCATTCGGCCAACATCTAGCTTGATTAAAGGTCCATTTTAACTCGGTTTTTGATAATTTCTACGTTTTCGTAATCGTTGCTTCGTATACTATCAAACCCATGTCTTAATTTTTGATTTTGTTAATGGTTTTGAAATGTTTCATGAATAAATTCATGAGTGTTGTGATGTTATATGTTGAAATATGAAAGTTTGATGTTGGGTTTACATGTTTTGTCTTTGGATTTTTGATGAATTTGAGCAATTTGGGCTAAATTGTGAAAATGTTATTTTGAGGGACTAAAATGTGAAATAAATGAAATGTATGGACTTTTATGAGAGCTATGAAAATTTGGCTAAGCTTGTGTACAAGCAAATTTTGTTTATTTTGTGATTTTGCGAATTAGGGAATAAAGTGTCAAAATGTAAATATGTGAGGACTAGTTTACAAAATGCCGTAATTGTGTGTATATGGATTGTTTTGAATGAATGTGTGATTGAATAAGTTAAATTTGAATTGATTTAGATCGGGAACTAAAGAATACGGAATTAGATCGGTGAAAGTCGAAAGTCGTCGAGTAACCAATTCAGTTTATCTGAATCCATACGAGGTAAGTCGATAGCGTGTTTGAATTGAATTCTTATTATTCATATGATATTGAATTGTGATGAATGAATGTCTGAGCCAAATATATGCTATCTAAAAAAGTATTGAAAAATTTTCGACGTCCGAAAAGCCCCGTACGAACCCTAAGAATAGTTAGGATACATATGTCATGACATAGGATCTGATATGTGATTTCGTGTAAGACCACGTCTAGGACGTTGGCATTGACTTCTGTTTTACATGTAAGACCATGTCTGGGACATCGGCATCGTATCTGATTTCATGTAACACTGTCTAGGACAGTGGCATTGATGTTTGATTACATGTAAGACCACGTCTAGGACGTTGGCATTGTATATGTTCTCTCAGCTATCCGCATATCCTTACGTTTCCGAATGGTTCAACGGGAATTTCGAGAAAATGAATGAATAAGTGAATATATATTTGATTCAGGTACGTTCGAATGTGCAAATGATGATCTATGATCTAAGTATATGAATATGAAGTTTGTGTTGGTATTTGGCTCTAAAGTATAAGTAATTTGATGATGTTTATATGCTTTAAATGATAAGTTTATTTGTATATGGATTACTAAGATTTTGAAAGCTTACTTTGTGTTTGTTTGTATTGTTTAATAGATTTCGAAGCTACCGTGAGCTCGGGATTGTCACCACACTATCGAATCTCATTTTGGTACCTTTTGAAAATGTATATAGTAAAGTATAGCATGTATAGGCTAGAAGCACTTTGGATAGAATTTGTAATGTTTATATTTAGATATGTGATATGGCTTGATATGGTTGTGCTTATGTTTTGATTTTGGTATATGAAATGTGATGCAAAATGATCTATTTGATGTGTTCATGAATGGCTATGAGAAATGGTAAGTTTGGCAAGCTGTTGAGTTGAGTTTATAAGAATGTAAATGGCTGATAATGTTATGGCATGAATGTGGTATGGTTTGGTTTAGAAATTGGCTGAAATTATTGTGTAAATATCCTTGGTTTGGTGTTTGTAGGTTGAACCAAATTGGGGTGGCAAGTTGTCTATTCAAATAGCCTATTTTTGTCCACAAGGGCATAGACACGGGCGTGTGTCTCAACCGAGTGCGACACACAACTATGTTGTACGGTCGTGTGTCCCCTGAGGTACCTTACAATTTGTAAGTCAGGCTCGAGCACGGCCAAGGCACACAGGCGTGTGGCTAGCCGTATGGCCCAAGTCAGTTTTGACCACGGGCAAGTCAGACGAGCGTGTCTTGTGGCCGTGTGAGCAAGTCAGTATGTATGCCCTGTTTTGACATTACCTAGACACACGGGCGTGTCTAATGCCGTGTAAGGCACATGACCCGTTCACACGGGCGTGTGACCTGTACTTCTTTGAAAAATGTTTAAATTTAGAAAAAAAAAATTGTACGTGTTCGGTTTAGTCCCTACCCCTTTCTAAAGCATGTTTAAGGTCTCGATGACCGATATAAGGGACTCTATATTGATGCTGATCTATGATGCTTTGATGATTATGAAATGAAAGTTAAATGTTCTGATTTGTCTGGTAATACCTTTAATCCTAGTCCGACGAAAGATACGAGTTAGGGATGTTACATAAACTCATAAGCATACTAATTACCAATTCATCAACCATTTGATATTCACCATATCCATTTTCATCAAGCATCAAATACTATCATAACTAACATTTATAAGACAATTACTAAAGTCAAACAAAGGTCATTTGCGCACTTTTATACACCATCAAATTCACCATTATAAGCCAACTCACATGGCTATGTATATATAAACCAAACCTAATATTTACAAGCCAACACAAATAGCCAAAATACATATACCAAAAGACCAAGTCCCTATACATGCCATATACTTTAAATACCAAAGTTCATAGGTACCAAGTGTTAGGTGGATAGTGTGAAGCGATCTCTAACAATCCTCGAATCTAAGCTAGCTTGATGACACTATAAAACATGGGAAAATAAACAAAGTAAGCTATAAAGGTTAGTAAGCTCGTATAAAATAAACTCAACTCAATCTCAAGATTATAATTCAACAATTTGAATATATATTTCAACATTTAGCATATATTAGCTAACAAACCTTTCATATACACAATTATGATATTAATCACATTCTTCACAAGTTTCTTTAGACCAAAGCTTATACATGTCACGTATGTACCTGTACCATCTCATATCATTTTCATACTTAATCACATCTTTCGTTTACTAGTTGAACCATTCTGAATAGAAGTCGGATACTCAAGAGTCTCGCACATTAAGTACCTATACCATGGCCCGAAGCTAAATCAAGGTAGCTTATATCTGAAATACTAACATCATGGGCCGAAGCCAAATCAGTCGATATTCATGGCTCGAAGCCAAATCAGTATAACTCGCACCCGAAGTGCTAATATCATGGCCTGAAGCCAACTCAGTGTATCCCTTAATGACATGTCACTAGTATCCTAAACTATTCCTAAGGTTCAACAGAAATTTCGAATGTCGAATCAGTGTTGAATCACTATCGATCATACACATAGTCTCGTATTCACAATTTATGCAATATCAAAGCATGTGAAATACAATTTTATTAAAACTTATAATATACAAACTTACCTCGGGTTCAAAAACGATGAAATAGACCGACTAATTCGAAACTTTGTTTTTCCCTTGATCTAATTTCAAATTCCGCTTTTCTTGATCTATATAATATCAAATTCAACTCATTTAATTATCCTTCTATTCAATTTAGTCCAAAACACACTTTAAAGCACATTTACACTTTTACCCCTAATATTTCACATTTTTCACAATTTAGTCCTTATTTCATAAAATCACAAATTAATGAAATTCAATATTAGCCCATGCTAGCCGAATTACTATTATACCCGTAGAAGCCCATATTTTTTATTTTATTTACATTTTAACCACAAAGTTTCAACATTTCTCAATTTAATCCTTATTTTGCATTTTTCTCAAAAATCACTTAACAAAACTTGTATACTTGTCAACAAGCATTCATAATCTATCAAGAAACTTCAAAATGCATACTTATTCATCAATGGAAACATTCAAAATCTTTAACAATTTTGCAAATTAGTCCCTGGGCTAGCTAGACCTAGTTGCAACGATCTCAAAAACATAGAAATCATTAAAAATTGAACAAAAATGGACTTACCTGGTCAAGAAAACAAGGTCGAATGTATCAAGCTATTTCCATGGCTTTTCTTCTTCTAATTTTTGGCTAGATGATGAAGATGATGCCAAAATATTTTTTTTGTTTTATTTATTATAACATTATTAATTAATTACAAATTTCACCTTAATTATAAAACATTATAATCACTTAATGCATGCCAATAATAGTCCACTCACAATTAAAATGGTCTAATTACCACTTAAGAACTTAACTTTAAGGTTTTATAGCTATTAGACACATTTAGCAATAGAACACAACTTTTACACTTTACGCGTGATAAACTGTAGTTTATACATATTTTTTTCCCATGCTTAGCACATTCATGAATGATTTCTCCATAGATTTGGTGAATTTGATGCTCCTAATCCTTTAGTTTCATGTTTTATCTTAGGTGAGCATAGGAGAGTAAAAAGAGTGAGAAACGGGTCGAAAACGGAAAATATGGACCAACATGGAAATCAACACGGCCAGGACTTCCTCACACGGGTAATCCACACGGTCGTGTCCATTTAGCATAATCGAAACACGACTTACACGGGTAGACCACACGCCTGTGCCTATTTAACAGCCTTGACCACGGTCTAAAGCAATCACACATGGGCGTGTCACACGGGTGAGTCCCTGTCGAACCCAAGTATAGTCTTATTCAGAAAAGGCCACTTTTGAGGGCTCTTAGGCATTCTAAAGCCTATTTAAACACATGAGGAGGCACTTAGGGGACACACGGAGTAGGAGGCATAAAATTACTTAAGGAAAGCCGATTGATCCATCAGGAGTTTTGGGTTTTCTTTAGGTTTTGTTATTTTTATTCTTTTGAGATGTTTTCTTTCATAATTATGAACTAAACCCCCTAATTACCTAAGGGGAATGAAACCTAAGACGAATCTTGTTATTATTATCTGAATTGTATCATAAATATTTGCCTTGTTCTTAATTATGTGTTCTTAATTCTTGTTTTAATATTCCAGGATAGTGATTCAAGTTAATGCGCTTATTCAGAGGAGCAAAAGTCCCTGTATAAGAGTAAATTTGTCGTAATTAAGCAGAGTTGATTGCACGCCTATAGATAGGGTGACAAGATTTTACCGGATTAGGGTGAAACCTAATAAGGGTGTCCATAGATCGAGTTAATGTAACACTAGGGTGTTAATTAGAAAGAGATTTCAATTAATCAACCTAGGGTTAGACGTTATTAGTCTCGAGACAGATGATAATATAACTTAGGGATTCCTACGGATCAAGTCAAATGAATAAATAGTTTGATTCAGAGTTAAATAACAAGTGAAGTCTAGGTGGATTTTTCCTTGGGTATCGTCTTAATCAATCAAGTTTTTCCAAAAGATTTTCCCCAATTTTCTCTCTGTGCATCCTTAGTTTAGTTAATTAGTTTAGATAAACAAATCCCTTAATTTTTAGGCTAGATAATAAAAAGAAAGTAATTACTAGTACTCTTGGTTCCTTTGGGTTCGACAATCCGGTCTTGCTAAAGTTATACTACTGATCGATAGGTACACTTGCCTTCATCGTGATAATAGTTAGTTTCAAGAACGATTAAATATAAATTTTTAAAACTTGTCGTGAATATCACGTATCAAGTTTTTGGCACCGTTACCGGGGAGCTAAGATATTAGGAACACTCGATTTTATTACTTTAGCCATTTTACTTTGTTTTCAATTTAAATTTTTATTTTCTTTTGTAATTTTCTCTTTTATTCGCTTCTGACAGGTTTTTCTAGTTTATGACCAGAAGAAACCCGTCAGGACCATTACTTTTTGATAGTGAGATCGATCACACAGCTCGCAGAAACCAAAGAGAAATAAGGCAAAGCTTAAGATACACAGAGGAAGAGCAAGAAGACGATATTCAAACCACAACCGAGGAGATGGCTGAAAATCAGGAGAATCCACTACCTCCTGCGATTGCCGCTGATCCAGTAAATCAGAATCATGCTCCATGCACTATGTATGATTATGCTAAACCGAATTTAACAAGAACTGAGTTAAGTATAGTTAGGTCTGCTATTGCTGCAAATAATTTTGAACTGAAACCTAACACGATTCAAATGATACAGTAATTTGTTCAGTTTGATGGTTTGCAGGATGAGGATCTAAACAATCACTTGGTGAATTTTCTGGAGTTTTGCGACACATTTAAAATCAATGGCATTTCTGATGATGCCATTCGTCTTCAGTTATTTCCCTTTTCATTAAGGAATAAAGCTAAACAGTGGTTGAACTCGTTACCAGTAGGGTCAATCACTACTTGGGAAAAAATAACCGAAAAGTTTTTACTAAAATATTTTCCACCGACTAAAATGGCTAAATCAAGGAATGATATCTCTTTTTTTTTACAGGTGGATTTAGAAACACTATATGATGCATGGGAGAGATACAAGGACCTGTTGAGAAGGTGCCCTCACCATGGGTTACCACTCTGGCTACAGGTTCAAACTTTTCACAATGGCTTGAATCCTTTAACTAGACAAATGGCTGACGCAGCTGCTGGTGGGACTATCAATAATAAGACATCTGAGGATGTTTATGAATTTATAGAAGAGATGTCACTGAATAATTATTAGTGGCAGGTCATGAGGACAAAGGCAACGAAAGCAGCCAGCGTTTTTAACGTCGATTCGATCACCATGCTCTCTAATCAGGTAAAAGTTTTGAATAGAAAAATTGATGGTTTTCTTGGTTCTTCACAGGTTCACCCAGTGATGCAATGCAATGCAAGTGGAGGGGAGACAAGCAATTCAGAATACCCACCTTATGTCCACATCATGGAAAGCGAGCAATTAAATTATATGAGTAATAATCCTCGACTTCAAAATAATCCTTATAGTAACACTTACAATGCAGGATAGAGGAACTACCCAAATTTCTCATGGGGAGGCCAAGGGAATCAAAGGCCACAACTCCCTCTGGGTTTTCAACAACCACCGTACCAGTAGGAAAAGAAGCCTAACCTTGAGGAGATGTTAACAAATTTTATCATGGTGTCAGAAACTCGCTTTTAGAATACCGAAACAGCACTCAAGAACCAGTAAGCATCAATCCAAGGGCTCGAAATTCAGATAGGGCAGCTTGCAAAATTGATTTCAGAAAGACCACCAGGAAGTCTACCTAATAACACTGAAACCAAACCAAAAGAGAATGTGAAAGTAGTTACACTAAGGAGTGGGAAAGCGTTAGCTGAATCTGAAAAGAAGCTACCACAAGAAGCTGACAGAAACGAAGGAGATAAAGTAAAACCCGAAAACAATCCAATGCCAACGGAATATAAACCACCAATCCCATATCCAGCAAAGTTGAAGAAAGACCTCATGGATGCACAATTCGGTAAATTTCTTGAAAACTTTTCAAAAAACTGCATATTAACTTACCTTTTGTTGAAGCTATATCACAGATGCCTACGTATGCAAAATTTTTAAAGGAGCTTCTAACAAACAAAAGGAAATTTGAAGACCTATCTACAGTGGAGCTTAATGAGGAATGCTCAGCCATACTCTAGAATAAAATACCAACCAAACTAAAAGATTTAGGAAGTTTCACTATTCCCTGCTTAATTGGTAGTTTGAATGTTGATAAGGCACTAGCTGATTTAGGCGCTAGCATTAATTTGATGTCATATAAAATGTTTAAACAACTTGGTCTTGGGGAACCTAAACCCACTAGGATGAGTATTCAATTAGCTGATAGATCTGTTAAATATCCTAGGGGAATTATAGAGGATGTATTTGTAAAAGTCGATAAATTTATATTCCCTGTTGATTTCATTGTGCTTGACATGGATGAGGACGTTGAAGTACCTTTAATCTTAAGTCGTCCATTTTTAGCCACTGCTAGGGCTGTTATTGACGTGGGTGATGGTAAATTGGTACTTAGAGTAGGTGACAAAGAGATTATCTTTAAAATTTATAATGCCATGAGATTTTCTAAGGAACAGGATGACTCATGTTATTTTATTGACTCTATTGATCATGCTACTAAAGATTCTTTTCAGGAAATCATACATAAGGACACGTTGGACCTGTGTCTTGCCCAATGAGAGGAGGGGGATGATAATTCTGAGATAGGAACTGAACTGAATCCCAATGAACCTTCCCCAGGACCAGTAGAATATGAGGGTATTAAGGTATACAATGAACCTAAGCAAAAATCCTCTATTGAATAACCTCCCAAACTAGAACTTAAACAATTGCTGAATCACTTGGAATATGCATTCCTTGGAAATAACTCTATATTACCGGTAATTATTGCATCCAACTTGCAACCCAAGGAGAAAGAGGAATTACTCCAAGTCTTAAGAGAGCATAAAAGGGCCATAGCTTGGAAAATTTCTGACATTAAAGGGATCAACCCTTCTTTTTGTACCCACAAAATTTTAATGGAAGATGAATATAAGCCATACGTGCAAGCCCAAAGACGACTAAACCCCAACATGAAGGAAGTTGTTAAAGCTGAGGTAATTAAACTCCTAGATGCTGGAATTATTTATCCTATTTTTGACAGTTCTTGGGTAAGTCCAGTGCAAGCTGTTCCTAAGAAAGGAGGCATGGTTTGGTAGCCAATGAGAAGAATGAATTAATCCCAACAAGGACAGTCATAGGTTGGAGAGTTTGCATTGATTCTAAATGATGCCACGAGAAAAGATCACTTCCCCTTTCCATTCATTGACCAAATGTTGGAAAGATTGTTGGGGCACATGTACTACTACTTTTTAGACGAACTCTCTGGCTATTTTCAAATCTCAATAGCTCCTGAAGATCAAGAAAAGACGACATTTACATGCCCATATAGTACGTTTTCTTATCGTAGAATGCCTTTTGGGTTATGTGACAGCCCTAAATTGACCCTAGTCGGAAAGTGGTTTCGGGACCACAAAATCGAGTCATAAAAATAATTAACCGTTATATTTGATGCTTATTATATGTATATAGGCATGTGTGAAAATTTCATGTTTGAATTTTGTTAATTGTAAGTGAATTTTTGCTAAATAGGACTTGTGTGAGAAAATTTAGAAATGTGCTAGGCAAATGTTAAAGTGGCCTATTGATGCATGTTAGAAAATGTTTGTCCTTGCATGTCAAATTACCCAAAACTTAGGATGGTGGCCGGCCATGCTATGGGTTAAAATGTATTATAAACATTTTATGTTAGTGTTTTATGTTAGGAATAACAAAATAAAGAATATGGGTAATAAAATAATAGTGGTTAGTAGGAGGAGAAACAAAAAAATTAGCTAGGTTGCTCCTCCATTGCCGTGAATTGAAGGAAGAAAACAAAGAAAAAAATGTTCATCTTTTAACATCCTTGGCCGAAAATGCTAAGAAGAAGGGGGAAGGGGAAGTAAAATATTCGGCCACTCCTTCTAGTCTTGAATAAGGTATGTATTTCATGGTAGCTTTTGGAATTGTTGAATGTATTAAGCTAGTTACTAAGTCCCTTAGTTAGCCCATGTTCAAATTTTGAATCTTGTTGGTAACATGAGCAATCGGTCATGAGAAAATGTTCAAGAAATGGTTGTTGTTCATGTTATTTGGATGAGAAATGGTGAGTTTTGTTGTTTCATGTTAAAGTTAGGTGAATGATGATAGATGAGTGTTTGAACTATAAAAAGAATCATAAGTGAGCATTAGATACTAAGGGAAAAGAATCGGCTACCTTGTTATGAGCTAGGGCCGAATGTGAGTTTGGTTGTGTTTGAATATTACATGCTTGGTAGAATGGTGGATGAAAGTGCCGAATGTGGTCTTTGGTTTGGGCATAAGGAATAATAGTATGCATAGGTTTCGGCTTTGGTAGTACCTATGTAATTATAATTAGTTCATTTGATGGTTTGGCATGAGGTGATAAGTAAAAGTTTAAAGGTAACTTAAGTTAATTGATTATATGTGTGTATGCTATTAGAAATTCAAGGAATTCTCGGCAAAAAAAAATATGGTTAGGGGTTAAGTCATGGGAACTTGGGGGTATTCATATGTGGACCTTAAGATTTTGTACACTATGACTATGTGAGTTAGGTGTTAAATAACTTAATCATGTGTATGCATGACCAAGTATAATCGGCCACATGAGTAAAGAAATGGGTTAATTGATATGTGGTAAATGTTAAGTGTTAAACGAAATGGAAATGATATCATATTGGAATATGTATACTCGACCACATGAATGCATACATAGATTGGTGTTGCATGTATTCGGCTATAGGTAAGCATATTGATGATTCTATCTTGACTTAGATAATCGGCTAAAGGAGAATATTAGCTAATATGTTGAATTTGATTCATGATTTCATGCATATGACTCTAATGTCCAATATATATATGGACTAAGTACCTTGAATTTCTCTCGATGTTCAAGATGATTAAATCAATTTATTTGTTAAATTAAGCTCAAGAGCAAAGGGGAACTAAATCCAATAAAGGGAAGGAAAAAGTAATTGAATAGCCGTTGAAGTCGTTCGACAGCATCCGAGGTAAGTTTTCGAGTAATGGAACTTAGTTTATGATTTGATTAAGTCATGACACATAGCATAACAAATAAACGGAGATATAATGATTCAACTTGAATTATATATTGAGGTGACTAGTTTATACTTGTGACAGGTAGCTGAATGTGCATGGAGATCATGTTATAAGCAAATCAAAATCATGCTCGTTGTATGTGGCTATTGAGCCGAAAATGGTAATGCTTGATAAGTGACTTGTGTTTGAATTCTAGTTATGAAAATGAAATATAGATGCGTCATGATTTATTGATATGTGCATGAATATTCGGATGATAACCGGGCTAAGTCCCGAAGGCATTTGTGCTAGTGACTAATTCCGGGCTAAGTCCCGAAGGCATTTGTGCGAGTTACTATATCCGGGCTAGGTCCCGAAGGCATTTGTGCGAGTTACTATATCCGGGCTAGGTCCCGAAGGCAGTTGTGCGAGTTACTATAACCGGGCTAAGTCCCGAAGGCATTTGAGCGAGTAGCTATATCCGGCTAAATTCCGAAGGTACTTGGTTTGGGAATGAGCGATCTTGCTATAATAATTTCAATTAATACGCTCGTAAAATCCCAACGATGAGGTATGTTTTGTATATGCATTGGAATAATTGATTCCTTTTAAATAGTATTCGCTCAATCGATTAACAAGCTTCCGGCCTTTAGTCAAGTTAATACCTTATGTATGAATATAAGGGTTGGAAATGTGAAGTAGGTATGATTTTGAGAATATGTGTATATGAAACTATTCGTTTAGTCATATGAATGCTATACTTCAGTTGTGCATGATTTCATTACTCAAAACTTACTAAGCATTAAATGCTTATTCCGTTTCTTTAATTCATTGTTTTATAGATTTTGGTTCGTCAGCTATCGGACTCGGGAGTGTCAAAGTCAAAGTCATCCACACTATCAAAGCCCTTTTGGTACTCTTTTAGTTGAACTCTGAAAATGGCATCTATAGGACTGCCCTTTTGTTGTTAGTCAAGTACCTTCGGTAATGTATATATTTGGATAGCCATGCGAAAATGGCTTATATATATTTTGAGCATAGCGTTATAATCATTTTGTATGTTGTTCATTGAGTGGTATGGAAATGTTGGTAATGATTAGCCATTGGTATGGTTAATCACGATCATTTTGGTGCTATGTATGACAAAACTCTAGTTGATCCATGGAAAATCATGAAATAGGTATAGTCTACCTTAAAAACAGATGCTGACAGCAGCAGTAATGTGAATTCGAAAAATCACTAAAAATAGTAGAAATGGAATTAAATAGCGAATAAATTATGTAATCGAACCTTGATGAGTTTATTTTCATGTGAAAGAAACGAAACGATCATATGATCCGTATTTTAAGGGATGCTTAAGTTTTCGTGAAACAGGGCCAGAGCGATTTCTGGATCCCCTGTTCTGACTTTGGAAATTTACTATAAATTAACCAGAGATAATTAGAAGCTATGCCCTATAGGTACAGATTCCTTTTCGAGTCTAGTTTCTTTAGAAACAAACTTCATAAGTATTGAATCCCTGTACAGGAAGATATCTAAGTCGTAATACATGAAGGTCAGAGTAGTCGAACCCTGTAATAGGGGATACTTTAACTAATAAACTGTATTAATTGGCTTGACCAAAAATTCTAGAAAAAAATTTGTAGATGTAAATATGAGTCTAGTTTCAGAAAAAATTTACGGAACCGGTTTTCTAGTTTTGGAACTTGAGATATGATTTTTAAGGTGACAATGACGCAGTTACCCAGCTTGTCTGGAAATTTTAAAATGGACTGTGCAAATAAGTGAATTAAGTCCGTTAATGTGACAGCCCTAATGTGACCCTAGTTGGAAAGTGGTTTCGGGACCACAAGACTGAGTCGTAAAATAATTAATTGCTATATTCTATGCTTATTATGTGTGAACATGAGTATGTGGAAGTTTCATTCCCTAATTTTACCAATTGCATGAGAAATTGTTAATAGGGATCGATTTGAGACATGGTGAAAATATGATAGTCCAATTTAAAATGGTCTATTAGTGCATGTACCAAAAAGAGTGGACTTGCATGTCAAATAGACTATTTTTGAATGTGAATGGCCGGCCAACATACGCATGCATTATGGTGTTCCCTTGTCTTCATTTTTTTATATTTGGTGGGAATTATGTATAATAAATTTATATTAGTAAGTGGTGATAAAAACAAAGTTCCATCATCTTTTCTATCATCTTGCCGAAACCATAAGGAAAAGAAAAGAAAAATGGAAGCTAGGACATTCGGCCAAGTGAGTTTATAGATTAAGGTATGATATCATGTGGTTCTTTTGGCATTTTTTTTGTGAAGTTGAGTTGTTTTGATGCTCATAACATGACCCATGCGTTGATTTTTGAGTTGTGTTGCAAGAAACCTTTGGTTATGTTCTTATATGCCAAATTGATGATGTTTTGTAGTATGTGATTTGAAATAGTTATAGATGAATATGAACTAAGAAACATGTATTATTGAGTAAGTAGAAGATAGAATGGGGTTTAAATGGGAGGTTCATTTGATTTATTTTTGTCCTTGTATGAAAAGTGGTTATTTGTTAAGGCCGAATGAGTCATGCTAGATTAGTTGAAAAGAATGTTCATGTTATGAGGTAATTTGAATAATTGACCGAAACATGGAAGGAAGGGCAAGATTTATAAATTATGTTTGAGGGTGAAAGGAATAATGAAAGTTGTATTAAGTTTAATGTGCATACTTTAGTCTAAGTGTTGAGGAGTATTCGGCTAAGATAGTTGAAATGTGGGTGTTGCCGATTTTTAAATTTAGATTATGGGAGTGGCTATAATGGGCATTAAGATGTTGAACTTAAGAAATTAGAAGTAAATGAACTTGATAGTATTTAAGAGATAGAGGTGATAGATTAATGTTGCACATTCGGCTATGGTTAGGCATGTTGATGATCTTATCTTGATTTAGATAATTAGGCATAAAAGGGTGGTAAAGGGGATGAAATTGTCGAATGATTAGTTGGGTAACAAAAGAAGCATTCGGCCATCACTTGAGAGCTTGTGTGATGTTGGGTTTAAAATTAGCAAAGGTAACTTACCTAATGCATGTGCATGTGTGATTAGATTTTTGATGATATGGTAGTTGCATGAGGTTATTAGCCGAATATACTAACATACATATACATGTGAAATTGGATTGTAAATATTTAGCAAGGTGGTTAAACTAGTTAAATTATTGATTAAGCTCAAGGAGTTAAAGGAGGTGAATCGAGCAAAGGCAAAGAAAAGGTCATCGAGTAGCCGAGTTGGAACCGTCTTACCCAACACGAGGTAAGTCATTAAGCATATAGTTGGTATTAATTCAAATGGTCATAACGTTTATGTAATGATGCTGAATGGAATGAATAAATATATATATGCATGTACGTATGTGATGATGAAAGTGTTGAATGAAAAGAAAAGAGGTGAGATGTATTGAGTTGTTGATCTCGGCACTAAATGTGCGAGTATAAACATTTATGACCATGAGATTGGCGCTACGTGTGCGGGTTTAAATTGTGCAGCACTAAGTGTGCGAATTGACTATGTAGCACTAAGTGTGCGAGTTTGACTATGTAGCACTAAGTGTGCGAATTGACTATGTAGCACTAAGTGTGCGAGTTTGACTATGTAGCACTAAGTGTGCGAATTGACTATGTAGCACTAAGTGTGCGAGTTTGACTATGTAGCACTAAGTGTGCGAGTTGACTATGTAGCACTAAGTGTGCGAGTTTGATTATGTAGCACTAAGTGTGCGAGTTGATTATATAGCACTGAGTGTGCGGACTTAATATATATTCTTGAATCATTATGGACACTAAGTGTGCGACGCTATTGAGTCGATCACGGACAGCGGATCGGGTAAGTGTCTTGAGTTCATGGCTAATAGGTGCTATGTCTATACTTGGTGTTGAGCTTGGTAAGTTTGAACCTATGTGACAAATATACTTGAAGTCACGTACATGAAATTTATCGTAGAATGGGTGAAAGGCCGTTTAGTTGTATGTTTGTAACGAAAATAAAATGATTTATGAAAATGCCTCGAATATCCTATTGATGAGTATGTGGATTGTGAATGCATAAATTGGTATGAAATTAAACCGATAGGTCGGAGGAACTACGGTATGGTTCGGAATGGATGGAGTAATTAGCCTCGTTCCATTTTGTTTTCTCTTGTGATAATGTTATTGATGGATGGTAGTGCATAGCTTATGACTTACTGAGTTATAAACTCACTCGGTGTTTCCTTGTCACCTATTCTAGGTTTCTTGGACACATCTCTTTTTGCGTGGTCGGGCCGTCATCGAAGTCATCACACCGGATAGCAAGTTTTGGTACTTTCTTCTTAGTCGGCTTAGGAGAACATTTCGGCATGTATAGGCTATTATGTTGTGTTTGAACTTTGGTATGTAAACTTTAAGCCATGCGAAAATGGCATGAATGTTCGATTGAGTTGGATCAAGGAGTAGGCATGAAATGGACCTAGTTACTTTCGTAACAGATGCTGGCAGCAGCAGTGACATGAGTTTGAAAAATCACTAAAAAATAGTAGGAGTGAAATTAATTGATGAATAAATTATGTATTCGAAGCTCGATGAGTCTATTTTATATAGAAGCAACGAAAAGATCATATGGACAGTATGTTAAGAGATATTCAGGTTCTCGTGAGACAGGGCCAGAACGGTTTCTGGATTCCCTGTTCCGACTTTGGAAATTCATTATAAATCAACCAGAGATAATTAGGAGTCATACCATATATGTATAGATTGCTCTCTGAGTCTAGTTTCTATAGAAACAAACGGCATCAGTATTGAAACTCTGTGCAGGGAGATATCCAAGTTGTAATGCACAAAGGTCAGTGTAGTCGATCCCTGTAACATGGGAGACTTTGACTAATAAACTGTACTAATTGGTCCGACCAAAAATTCTAGAAAAAAATGTGTAGATGGGCATATGAGTCTATTTTCAGGGAAAATTTACGGAACTGGACTTCGAGTTTCAGAACTCGAGATATGATTTTTTTTAGCGACTAGTACGCAGACTGGCAGCTTGTCTGGAAAAATTTTTTTTAAGTGGGTTGAAGTCTGTTAACACCTCGTGTTCGACTCCGGCGACGGCCTCGGGTTCGGGGTGTTACATTTGATTGGTATCAGAGCTATGGTTTAGTCGGTTCTAGGACTACCATAGCACGTATGAGTCTAGCTATACATGCCGAATGTTAATGTTTAACTGTGTGATGACTTCTGACGGTTAAAATTTATGTTTTGATTAGTAAATGGATCCCGGTGTAGAGAGAACCTTGGCGGATGACATTGAAAGTGTAGCGGCTGCTCCTGCACAAGGGACGCCGCCTGTTGAACCTCAGTCATCTGCGAATAATCAAGGTGAGGGGGCTAAACAAGCCTTCTTTACCATGATGAATGAATGGGTCGCGCAGTATGCCCGAACCAATCCGGCTGTCCAACAATTCCCGAATTTGAATAATCCACCCCCGGAGCCAGTAATGCCATCAGTTACTGATCCTGTGAGGCTGAGTAAGCCACCTGTAGACTTGATTAGGAAGCGCGGGGCTGAGGAGTTCAGGGCCATAGTTACTGATGATGCTGAAAGGGCCGAGTTCTGGCTTGATAACACCATTCGGGTGTTTGATGAACTGTCATGCACACCCGATGAATGTCTAAAGTGTGCTATATCCTTGTTGCGGGACTCAGCCTACTATTGGTGGAGGACCCTGATTTCCATAGTCCCAAACGAACGAGTAACTTGGGACTTCTTTCAGACGGAATTTCGAAAGAAATATATTAGTCAACGGTTCATTGATCAAAAGCGTAAGGAATTCTTGGAACTTAAGCAAGGCCGTATGACAGTATCTGAATACGAACATGAATTCGTAAGACTCAGCAGGTATGCCCGGGAGTGTGTAGCTGATGAGGTTGCTATGTGCAAAAGATTCGAAGAAGGATTGAATGAAGATTTAAAGCTACTAATGGGTATTTTGGAAATAAAAGAATTCGTAACACTAGTCGAACGAGCCTGCAAGGCGGAAGAACTTGGAAAGGAGAAGAAGAAGGCTGAATTTGAGGCTAGAGAATATCGTAAAAGATCGACGGGTAAAGCTCCATTCTCAGCCGTAAAGAAGTTCAGGGAGGACACTAATAAGTCGAGGACGACTGCGGGAATTTCCATCAGAGCAAGACCATCGACGGACTCCCGAGCTACTTCGGTAGCTAGTGTGGGCAATAATCGTCTAGAGAAACTTGAATGTCCCCAATGTGGAAGACGACACATAGGTGAATGTTGGGGTAAGACTATTAACAGGGCCTGTTACGGATGCGGTTCGAAGGACCACTTCATTAGAGATTGCACGGAGCTTGATGAGAAGAATAAGATTCAAGGTGCAAGACCTAGTGGAGTGACAACTAGAGGTAGACCACCGAGAATTTTAGGAGGTAGGGGTGGTAGTCAGAGAGGGACCTCTGATACGGCTATTCGAGCCGAGAACCGTACTCCTGCTAGAGCATATGCCATTCGCGCACGAGAGGAGGCATCCTCCCCTGACGTCATCACTGGTACCTTTACTCTCTTTGATACTAATGTGATTGCATTGATTGACCCTGGCTCTACTCATTCATATGTATGTGAAACCTTAGCATCCAGTAAGACTCTACCTGTTGAGTCTACTGAGTTCGTAATTCGGGTGTCAAATCCCTTGGGTCGTTACGTGCTTGTCGACAAAGTGTGTAAGAGATGTCCCCTAGTAATTCGAGGTTTTTGTTTTCCGGCGGACTTGATGCTTTTTCCGTTTGATGAATTTGATGTTATTCTTGGTTTGGATTGGTTGACCGCGCATGATGCGGTTGTGAATTGCAAAAGTAAGACTATCGATTTGAGGTGCGCAAATAACGAGATAATTCGAGTTGAGTCTGCGGACTTAAGGGGGTTGCCAGCTGTAATATCAGCAATGTTGGCCCAGAAATATGTAAGAAAAGGGTGCGAAGCATACCTTGCGTATGTACTTGATGACAAAGAGTTAGAAAAGAAACCCGAATCTGTGCCGGTGGTTTGTGAATACCCGGATGTGTTTCCTGAAGAGTTACCGGGTTTGCCACCTGTTCGGGAGATAGAGTTTGGTATTGAGCTTGTACCTGGAACTACGCCAATTTCGATAGCTCCGTATCGTATGGCACTAACCGAGTTAAAAGAATTGAAAGCTCAATTGCAAGAGTTGACGGATAGAGGTTTCGCTCGACCGAGTTTCTCACCTTGGGGTGCACCAGTATTGTTCGTGAAAAAGAAGGACGGAACCATGAGGTTGTGCATTGACTATCGTCAACTGAATAAAGTGACGATAAAGAATAAGTATCCGTTACCGCGTATCGATGATTTGTTCGACCAACTGAAGGGAGCCTCAATGTTCTCAAAAATAGATCTGAGATCGGGCTATTATCAGTTGCGAATTCGAGAATCGGACATACCCAAAACTGCCTTCGGGACGAGATATGGTCACTACGAGTTCTTAGTGATGCCGTTTGGGCTCACTAATGCCCCTGCGGTATTTATGGATTTGATGAATCGGATCTTCAGACCATATTTGGATCGATTCGTAGTTGTGTTCATTGATGACATCTTGGTCTATTCAAGAGATGAGATCGAACATGCTGAACACTTGAGATTAGTGTTGCAATTTTTGCGGGATAAGAAGTTATATGCTAAGTTCAGTAAGTGTGAGTTCTGGTTAAGAGAGGTTAGCTTCTTGGGTCATGTGGTATCCGCATCGGGTATTCGAGTTGACCCGAACAAAATCTCAGCCATACTTAACTGGAAACCTCCGAGAAGTATTACTGAGGTTCGGAGCTTTTTGGGACTCGTCGGTTATTACTGACGATTTGTCAAAGGTTTCTCGATGATAGCCACACCAATGATGAAGCTACTTCAAAAGGATGCTAAGTTTGAATGGACGGAGAAATGTCAGAAAGGCTTCGATCAACTGAAAACTCATTTGACTGAAGCTCCAATTTTAGTGCAACCCGAATCAGGCAAAGAGTTTGTCATTTATAGTGACGCATCCCTACTCGGGTTGGGTTGCGTATTGATGCAAGAAGGTCGAGTTGTGGCCTATGCGTCGAGACAATTGAAGCCACACGAGAGAAATTATCCAACCCATGATCTCGAGCTAGCCGCCATCGTATTTGCTTTGAAAATATGGCGACATTATTTGTTTGGCGAAAAGTGCCATGTATTTTCGGATCACAAAAGTCTCAAATATTTGATGACTCAAAGAGACTTACATCTGCGACAAAGACGTTGGCTTGAGTTGTTGAAAGATTACGAGCTTGTCATTGATTACCACCCGGGAAAGGCTAATGTGGTTGCGGACGCCTTAAGCCAAAAATCGCTATTTGCTTTACGAGTGATGAATGTGCACTTGTCTGTTCTACCCGACAATGTGTTAGTAGCTGAATTAAAGGCCAAACCATCATTGATTCATCAAATTAGTGAAGCTTAGAAAGTCGACGATGAATTGGTTGCAAAACGGGCTGAATGTATTCCGAATATGGAATCCGAATTTCAAATTGATGATGACGATTGTTTGAGGTTCAGAAGTCGGTTGTGTGTTCCAAGAAATTCAGAACTCATTTCGATGATTCTGAACGAAGCTCATTGTAGCCGAATGTCAATTCACCCGGGGAGTACGAAAATGTACAACGATTTGAAACGATGGTTTTGGTGGCATGGTATGAAACGGGACATCTCTGACTTTGTTTCGAGATGTTTAATATGTCAACAAGTGAAAGCGGAACATCAAGTGCCTTCAGGATTACTTCAGCCGATCATGATACCCGAGTGGAAATGGGATCGAGTCACAATGGACTTTGTGTCCGGACTACCATTGTCAACAAGTAAGAAGGATGCGATCTGGGTTGTTGTTGATAGACTGACTAAGTCGGCTCACTTTATCCCTGTGCGTACGGATTTTTCATTGGATAAACTAGCCGAATTGTATGTTTCTCAGATTGTGAGATTACATGGAGTACCTATTTCTATCGTGTCGGATAGAGATCCGAGATTCACCTCGCGATTTTGGAAGAAATTGCAAGAAGCGTTGGGTACCAAGCTGCATTTTAGCACCGCTTTTCATCCACAAAGCGATGGTCAATCCGAGCGGATGATTCAGATACTTGAGGATATGTTGAGATGTTGCATCCTCGAGTTTAGTGGTTCATGGGAACGGTATTTATCTTTGATTGAATTCGCTTACAACAATAGTTTTCAATCAAGTATTAAGATGGCACCTTACGAGGCTTTGTACAGTCGTAAATGTCGTACACCATTGTTTTGGACCGAGCTCGGTGAAAGTAAAATTTTCGGAGTTGATTTGATTAAAGATGCCGAACAGAAAGTAAAGGTAATCCGTGAAAGTCTGAAGGCAGCCACAGATCGTCAGAAATCGTATGCGGACTTGAAACGAAAGGACATTGAATATCAGGTGGGAGATAAAGTGTTCCTTAAAGTTTCGCCTTGGAAAAAGGTACTCAGGTTTGGCCGTAAGGGCAAGTTGAGCCCGAGATTCATTGGGCCGTGCGAAATCTCCGAACGAGTTGGTCCGGTTGCATATAGATTGATTTTGCCCCCTGAACTTGAAAGGATACACGATGTCTTTCATGTTTCGATGCTTCGACGCTATAGATCTGATCCTTCGCACATAATTAGTCTGTCGGAGGTTGAAATTCAAGCCGATATGAGTTATGAAGAAGAGCCGATGTGTATCCTAGCTCATGAAGTGAAGGAGTTGCGGAACAAAAGGGTTCCGTTAGTAAAGGTGTTATGGCACAAACACGGGATCGAGGAAGCTACTTGGGAAACCGAGAGTTCGATGAAAGAACGATACCCAAACCTATTTACTGGTAAGCTTTTCGAGGACGAAAATTTCTTAAGTGGGGGAGAGTTGTGACAGCCCTAATGTGACCCTAGTCGGAAAGTGGTTTCGGGACCACAAGACCGAGTCGTAAAATAATTAATTGCTATATTCTATGCTTATTATGTGTGAACATGAGTATGTGGAAGTTTCATTCCCTAATTTTACCAATTGCATGAGAAATTGTTAATAGGGATCGATTTGAGACATGGTGAAAATATGATAGTCCAATTTAAAATGGTCTATTAGTGCATGTACCAAAAAGAGTGGACTTGCATGTCAAATAGACCATTTTTGAATGTGAACGGCCGGCCAACATACGCATGCATTATGGTGTTCCCTTGTCTTCATTTTTTTATATTTGGTGGGAATTATGTATAATAAATTTATATTAGTAAGTGGTGATAAAAACAAAGTTCCATCATCTTTTCTATCATCTTGCCGAAACCATAAGGAAAAGAAAAGAAAAATGGAAGCTAGGACATTCGGCCAAGTGAGTTTATAGATTAAGGTATGATATCATGTGGTTCTTTTGGCATTTTTTGTGAAGTTGAGTTGTTTTGATGCTCATAACATGACCCATGCGTTGATTTTTGAGTTGTGTTGCAAGAAACCTTTGGTTATGTTCTTATATGCCAAATTGATGATGTTTTGTAGTATGTGATTTGAAATAGTTATAGATGAATATGAACTAAGAAACATGTATTATTGAGTAAGTAGAAGATAGAATGAGGTTTAAATGGGAGGTTCATTTGATTTATTTTTGTCCTTGTATGAAAAGTGGTTCTTTGTTAAGGCCGAATGAGTCATGCTAGATTAGTTGAAAAGAATGTTCATGTTATGAGGTAATTTGAATAATTGACCGAAACATGGAAGGAAGGGCAAGATTTATAAATTATGTTTGAGGGTGAAAGGAATAATGAAAGTTGTATTAAGTATAATGTGCATACTTTAGTCTAAGTGTTGAGGAGTATTCGGCTAAGATAGTTGAAATGTGGGTGTTGCCGATTTTTAAATTTAGATTATGGGAGTGGCTATAATGGGCATTAAGATGTTGAACTTAAGAAATTAGAAGTAAATGAACTTGATAGTATTTAAGAGATAGAGGTGATAGATTAATGTTGCACATTCGGCTATGGTTAGGCATGTTGATGATCTTATCTTGATTTAGATAATTAGGCATAAAAGGGTGGTAAAGGGGATGAAATTGTCGAATGATTAGTTGGGTAACAAAAGAAGCATTCGGCCATCACTTGAGAGCTTGTGTGATGTTGGGTTTAAAATTAGCAAAGGTAACTTACCTAATGCATGTGCATGTGTGATTAGATTTTTGATGATATGGTAGTTGCATGAGGTTATTAGCCGAATATACTAACATACATATACATGTGAAATTGGATTGTAAATATTTAGCAAGGTGGTTAAACTAGTTAAATTATTGATTAAGCTCAAGGAGTTAAAGGAGGTGAATCGAGCAAAGGCAAAGAAAAGGTCATCAAGTAGCCGAGTTGGAACCGTCTTACCCAACACGAGGTAAGTCATTAAGCATATAGTTGGTATTAATTCAAATGGTCATAACGTTTATGTAATGATGCTGAATGGAATGAATAAATATATATATATGCATGTACGTATGTGATGATGAAAGTGTTGAATGAAAAGAAAAGAGGTGAGATGTATTGAGTTGTTGATCTCGGCACTAAATGTGCGAGTATAAACATTTATGACCATGAGATTGGCGCTACGTGTGCGGGTTTAAATTGTGCAGCACTAAGTGTGCGAATTGACTATGTAGCACTAAGTGTGCGAGTTTGACTATGTAGCACTAAGTGTGCGAATTGACTATGTAGCACTAAGTGTGCGAGTTTGACTATGTAGCACTAAGTGTGCGAATTGACTATGTAGCACTAAGTGTGCGAGTTTGACTATGTAGCACTAAGTGTGCGAGTTGACTATGTAGCACTAAGTGTGCGAGTTTGATTATGTAGCACTAAGTGTGCGAGTTGATTATATAGCACTGAGTGTGCGGACTTAATATATATTCTTGAATCATTATGGACACTAAGTGTGCGACGCTATTGAGTCGATCACGGACAGCGGATCGGGTAAGTGTCTTGAGTTCATGGCTAATAGGTGCTATGTCTATACTTGGTGTTGAGCTTGGTAAGTTTGAACCTATGTGACAAATATACTTGAAGTCACGTACATGAAATTTATCGTAGAATGGGTGAAAGGCCGTTTAGTTGTATGTTTGTAACGAAAATAAAATGATTTATGAAAATGCCTCGAATATCCTATTGATGAGTATGTGGATTGTGAATGCATAAATTGGTATGAAATTAAACCGATAGGTCGGAGGAACTACGGTATGGTTCGGAATGGATGGAGTAATTAGCCTCGTTCCATTTTGTTTTCTCTTGTGATAATGTTATTGATGGACGGTAGTGCATAGCTTATGACTTACTGAGTTATAAACTCACTCGGTGTTTCCTTGTCACCTATTCTAGGTTTCTTGGACACATCTCTTTTTGCGTGGTCGGGCCGTCATCGAAGTCATCACACCGGATAGCAAGTTTTGGTACTTTCTTCTTAGTCGGCTTAGGAGAACATTTCGGCATGTATAGGCTATTATGTTGTGTTTGAAATTTGGTATGTAAACTTTAAGCCATGCGAAAATGGCATGAATGTTCGACTGAGTTGGATCAAGGAGTAGGCATGAAATGGACCTAGTTACTTTCGTAACAGATGCTGGCAGCAGCAGTGACATGAGTTTGAAAAATCACTAAAAAATAGTAGGAGTGGAATTAATTGATGAATAAATTATGTATTCGAAGCTCGATGAGTCTATTTTCATATAGAAGCAACGAAAAGATCATATGGACAGTATGTTAAGAGATATTCAGGTTCTCGTGAGACAGGGCCAGAACGGTTTCTAGATTCCCTGTTCCTACTTTGGAAATTCATTATAAATCAACCAGAGATAATTAGGAGTCATACCATATATGTATAGATTCCTCTCTGAGTCTAGTTTCTATAGAAACAAACGGCATCAGTATTGAAACTCTGTGCAGGGAGATATCCAAGTCGTAATGCACAAAGGTCAGTGTAGTCGATCCCTGTAACATGGGAGACTTTGACTAATAAACTGTACTAATTGGTCCGACCAAAAATTCTAGAAAAAAATGTGTAGATGGGCATATGAGTCTATTTTCAGGGAAAATTTACGGAACTGGACTTCGAGTTTCAGAACTCGAGATATGATTTTTTTAGCGACTAGTACGCAGACTGGCAGCTTGTCTGGAAAATTTTTTTTAAGTGGGTTGAAGTCTGTTAACACCTCGTGTTCGACTCCGGCGACGGCCTCGGGTTCGGGGTGTTACAGTTAACACCTCGTGTCCGACTCTGGCAACGGTCTCGGGTACGGGATGTTACAATTTTATTGGTATCAGAGCTACGGTTTAGTCGATTCTAGGACTACCGTAATACGTTTGGGTCTAGCTATACATGCCATTATGTGTTTATTTGATAGGGTGGTGATTTCTGACAGTTAAAATGTGTTTCCTTACAGAAATGGATCCCGATCTCAACCGAACGGTAGCTGATGATCTTGAGAGTGTAGCGCCTGCTCCCGCACAAGGGACAACGTCGGCGGACTCTCAACCTATTGCTAGTAATCAGAATGATGAAGCTAGACAAGCTTTTTATAGCGTGATGAATGATTGGTTCAACCAATACATTCGAACTAATACGGTTGTTCCACAATCTCCATTCCCGACTAATACAACCCCCACACCTACAATACCTCCGGTAACTGACCAAATAAGGTCAAATAAGCCCCCAGTTGACAGAATCTGAAAACACGGGGCTACTGAATTTAAAGCTACGGACAGCGATGATGCCGAGCAAGCTAAATTTTGGTTGGACAACACTATTCGGGTACTCGATGAGCTATCTTGCACACCCGATGAGTGCCTAAAGTGTACTATCTCCTTGCTACATGATTCTGCCTACTATTGGTGGAATACGTTGATTTCTATTGTGCCCAGAGAGCAAGTAACTTGGGAGTTTTTCCAAACCTAGTTTCGGTAAAAGTATATCAGTCAGAGATTCATTGATCAAAAAGGGAAGGAATTTCTTGAACTTAAACAAGGTTCCATGTCGGTTACTGATTATGAACGAAAGTTTGTAAGACTTAGCCGGTACGCTCGAGAATGCATTTCTTCAGAAGCTGTGATGTGTAAACGTTTCGAGGATGGACTGAACGATGATATAAAGCTGTATGTTGGCATTTTAGAAATCCGAGAATTTGTGGTACTTGTCGAGCGAGCTTGCAAAGCCGAGGAGCTCAGTAAGGAGAAAGAAAAGCTGATATGGGAGCAAAGGAGTTTCGTAAGAGATCTTCGGGAAAGCCCTTTCAACAGTCATCGAAGAAATTTAGAGATGATTTAGCCCGATCTAGAGACACTTCGGGCTTTTCTAGACGAGATCGTGATCGAACCCCTGTGGGTACACGAGTCACTTCGGTCGCCAGTGTTGGAAATGAACGTTGAGACAGAACAAAGTGCCAGTATTGTGGTAAATGGCATTCGGGGAGTTGTAGATTCCATGACTGCTCCTGTTACAAGTGCGGATCAGCTGACCACTTTATTAAAGATTGCCCGAGATTGTCTGAACAGAATGTAAATCAAAGTGGGAAACCGGGTGCTACCACTGCTCGAGGTAGACCATCTAGAAACACGAGAAATCCTAGTGGTGGTCAGAGAGGATCTAGAGATGCTACAACCAAATCTGAGTCTCGTGCTCCTGCTAGGGCTTATGCTATACGCGCACGCGAGGATGCTTCCTCGCCAGATGTTATTACCAGTACTTTTACTCTCTTTGATACTAATGTGATTGCTTTGATTGACCCTGGTTCTACTCATTCTTATATATGTGAAACCTTAGCATCCAATAAGGCTTTACTTGTTGAGTCTACTGAGTTCGTAATTCGAGTGTCGAATCCCTTGGGTCGTTATGTACTTGTTGACAAAGTGTGTAAGAAATGTCCCTTAGTAATCCGAGGTTCCTGTTTTCCGGCCGATTTGATGCTTTTACCGTTTGATGAATTTGATGTTATCCTCGGTATGGATTGGTTGACCGTACATGATGCAATTGTAAATTGCAAAAGAAAAACCATTGATTTAAGGTGTGTAAATAACGAGATAATCCGAGTTGAGTCTATGGACTTGAATGGGTTGCCAGCTGTAATATCCTCAATGTTGGCTCAGAAATATGTAAGAAAGGGATGTGAAGCATACCTTGCGTATGTACTTGATGACAAAGAGTTAGAAAAGAAACCTGAATCTGTGCCGGTGGTTTGTGAATACCCGGATGTTTTTCCCGAAGAATTACCAGGTTTACCACCTGTTCGGGAGGCAGAGTTTGGTATTGAGCTTGTACCTGGGACTACACCGATTTCAATAGCTTCGTATCGTATGGCACCAACCAAGTTAAAAGAGTTGAAAGCTCAGCTGCAAGAGTTGACGGATAGAGGTTTCGCTCGACCAAGTTTCTCACCTTGGGGTGCACCAGTATTGTTTGTGAAAAAGAAGGATGGAACCATGAGGTTGTGCATCGACTATCGTCAGCTGAATAAAGTGACAATAAAGAATAAATATCTGTTACCGCGTATTGATGATTTGTTTGATCAACTAAAGGGAGCCTCGGTGTTTTCAAAGATAGATTTGAGATCGGGTTATTATCAGTTGCGAATTCGAGATTCGAACATACCCAAAACTGCTTTCAGAACGAGATACGGTCACTATGAATTCTTAGTGATGCCGTTTGGGCTCACTAATTCCCCCGTGGTATTTATGGATCTGATGAATCGGATCTTCAGACCGTATTTAGATCGGTTTGTAGTTGTGTTTATCGATGATATTTTGGTCTATTCGAGAACGAAACCGATCATGCTGAACACCTGGATTAGTGTTGCAA